>NC_134253.1:1389582-1462450 GCF_965152275.1 Natator depressus | reverse complement strand
ATTTGTTGGGTTCTATGGGGGGGGGGGTTCCTGGTGCAGGGTGTGGGGAGCGCCCACTGCAGGGGAGCGTGTGAGGAATTGAACAGGGAGCTCTTGGGGGAGGGGGTTGGTTTAAGGCATGAGACCCCCTGTGGGTTGCTTTAATTCTTTCAGTATGGGGGGGGGTCCCTACCATTGCAGGGGTGGATTTGGCTTTGCCTTGTGCAGCCCCCTCCCCCTGCAAATCCTGCCTAAAGCCAGCTGCAGCAGCTCACTCAGCCCCCTGTCGACCTCCCCCCACAGTGGGGATGGGCTTTCCCTGGCATCTCAGCACTGGGGGCTTGTCTCGGGGGAACCATGTGCCAGCTCGGACTGACCCCCACCAAAGACAGAATCCAAATATGGTTGGCGAAACAGCAGTAGGTCTAAGAGCTGCTGTCCCCCAGACTGCTCCCATCCGCCCGGGTCCCACGCAGACCCCTGCCCAGTGTCCCCAGGGGCCCTGTAGCCCAGCTCCCCAGGCAGAGGTGAACCACAGCCCACTGGGGGCTCCTGGCTCTGAGGACAGGGTGTGCTCCTCCCCTCAGTGAATCGCTGCAGCTTCCCTGTGGTTGGGGGGTGGGGGGCAGGGGTATTACTGGGGGAAATCCTAGGTCAGGAGGCTCCTGATTCTTCTCTGGAGGAAGGGGGGGACAAATCCCCTAAATAAGGGGGGCAGTATGGGAGTTGGGGTGGGGGAACCTTGGCTGACTCTGGAGGTTGGGAGGCCTCATAGGGGAGCCCCTGCAGCAGAGATGCAGCCCCCTCCCTTGCTGCTGCAGTATCCCCCCGGGGGGGGTCCCGTCTTGCTTGGATCCCCCTTGTTGCTATGGCGATGTGCTGGCGCAGGGAGCGTGGCTGTTTGCTATTCTGAGCACAGAGCGTCTGGGCTGCAAAACCCTTGGATGCTGCTTCTGCGGGTGGGGGAGGGCACCCGGCCCTTCCCTCCCCTGTGCCCATGGGGTGGGGGAAGCACCGGTGCTGTCCTTCTCCCCAGGGGTACACGGCCCCCTCCCCACCAGCCTGTGTGCCGCCACCCCCGGCTCCCTGACGCTGCTCGCTCTGGGGGGGAGGCGGCTGGTTATATAAACAGCTCCTGGAGGCGTGGATCAGAGCAGCCTCGGATGCTGGGGTGGGGGAGAACTGGGGGCTGCGAGGGCCCTGGCTGCACGGCTGTATTCAGTGGGGGAGTCAGTCCCCCCAGCTTCATATGTGGGGGGGTAGGGAGGTGTGAGCGGACCGGGCAGTGCCCCCTGCCTGGGAGGGTCCTGCTCCCCCCATGGGACAGGCCATGGGTGCTGGTGGATCCTTGATCACAGCAGCTTCCCCCTCCTGGCTCAGGGCAGGGTGAGGGGGTGACATGGACTCACCTGTGACCCCCCCACAGGGTCCCCATACTATGACAATGTGCGCCCCCTCTGCTACAGCGACTCGGATGCCGTCCTGCTCTGCTTCGATGTGGGCCGTCCTGAGACCATGGACAGCGCCCTGAAGAAGGTGAGGACCCCCCACACCCCCTGCCTCTCCCCCTCCCCCCATGACAGATCTGACCCCTGTGTAAAGCAGGGGGGAGCATGGGGGCCCTGGGGCAGCCAGCCCCCAGGCAGGGATGGGGTGTTGTGCTCCCAGCCAGTGGTGAAGAGAGCTGGTTACAAGACAAGGCACTGGCCCCTCATTGGCTCCGGGCTGCACCACCGGGGTGGTCTGAGGGTCCTTCAGTGCAGGGCAGTTGGACACCATCCCCGGGGTCTCTGCACCCTGCTGGCCTCTGAGGCCCCAGACACCCTGGGGTCTCTGATTGCAGGGGTTGGGTATTTTATAATGGGAGGGCCGGGCCCCCCCTGACCTGCTCTACAGCTGTGTGTGGGGGGGGGGGGGGGGACGATGACAGAGGTTAACCCTGAGGGGTGAGCCCTTGATTTCCTTCTCCAAGACTTTCTGCTTGGCTTAAACACTTGGGGGGAGCCCCTTCTGCCCCACTGGCCAAGAGCAGTGTGCCCATCCCTGCCCATGCTGCTCCCCTGGGCATCAGTGCCACCTGTCCTCCTGCTCCTTCCACTTCTGGTTGTGCTGGGGCGGGGTGGGGGGGGATGACCCTGGGTTTTAAACCTGGGGTGGGGGGGAATGGTTCTTTAAATCCCTTTGCCAATGTGGATCTGACCTTTTGTATAAAGGCTCAGACCTGGTGGCACTGCCCAAAATGGACACCCTCCCCAGCCCAGTCATTCCTGGCTCCCCATCCTGTGCTCAGGCCTAATCCTGAGGGGGGAGGGGAGGAAGCTCTGACAGGGTGTTGGCTGCAGGGTCCAGCCATGGGGTGAGGATCCCAACTGGGCTGAGCTGTGCTGTCACCAGGCCAGGGTGGCATTGTGAGACCCACACCCTTCCAGTGATGGGCACCCGAGCGGCAGGGCAGCTAAGCCCTGTGGGCAGCAGCCGAGTCACCCCAGGGGACTTCCCTGCAGGCTCTAAGCCCAGTGATGTTGGCTCTAGGCGTCTGACTCACCCCGAGTTTCTCTACGCAGTGGAAGACAGAAATCCTGGACTACTGCCCCAGCACCCGCGTGCTGCTGATTGGCTGCAAGACAGATCTGCGGACTGACCTGAGCACCCTGATGGAGCTGTCCCACCAGAAGCAGGTGCCCATCTCCTACGAGCAGGTGAGTGGGCTCAGCTAGTCCCATCCTGTCCCCCGGCCAGGGATCGGCACAACCACAGTGCAGCCTGGGGGTGTCCCAGGGTCCAATTCTGATCCATCCCCAGAGGGGCTGGCTTTCTGGTTCCAGCATGGCTGAGGCTCTGAACCAGTAACTCAGCTGAGCCCCAAATCCACCTGGGATGTGAGCCTAGCCAGCAGCTGCAGGCCTCGGTGCCTGGCTCCATCTGATGGCACTTTCCTTGGCTGGCTTACAGGGCTGTGCTGTGGCCAAGCAGCTGGGAGCAGAGAACTACCTGGAGTGTTCAGCCTTCACGTCGGAGAAGAGCGTGCACAGCATCTTCCGGACAGCATCCACCATCTGCCTGAGCAAGGCCAGCCCCCCGCCCCCCAAGAGCCCCGGGCGCAGCCTCTCCAAGAGACTCCTGCACCTGCCCAGCCGCTCCGAACTCATCTCTTCCACCTTCAAGAAGGAGAAGGCTAAAAGCTGCTCCATCATGTGAAGGGGCCAGGCCCCAGGGCAGGGACGGACGGACCAAACCCCCGACTCTTGCCTCTGGATGTTCTCGCGCCGATGCTGTGGAGGGGCTGCCTGAAGGCCCAGGCCAGATGGGAGGGGGGGTGACACCTTGGCCCACAGAGAGGCCTTCAGTTCCTGACTGGCCTCAGCATCCCTGGGATCATCCCTTCACCATCCCAGCGCTTCGCACGCAGACTTGGCACATCTTCTCAGAGGAAGAGATGGAGGCGGGGTGATGAGAGGGCCCTCGGGCATCTCGCCGCAGAAGGACCTTGGCAAGCAGCTGCTCTCGACGACACCACCCCCCACCCTTGGAGTCAGGAGGCCCCATCAGCAGGACCCATCCATTTAGTTGAATGCCCACGAGGTGTCTGGCTGCAACCCATCCCCTCCATCTGCTGCTTGTCTCCAGAGCTGGCTGCTTCCAACCTTGCCATTACCCGCCTCCCAGCGCGGGGGCAGCTCTGCCTTCACTTATCTCGGTGGGAAGGAGGCAACTGGTTTATAGACTTGTCTGGGGGGGGACAACTGTTCAATGTTCAGTGTTATTAAAAAGCTTATTTATTATGGAGACTAGAATGGCTCAGCTGTGTGGCAGGGGCTGCTGTGGTGTCTGTGAAACATCAGGTTGAAAACACCCCCTCCCCCCCATCACACACACCTGGTACAACTAATGATTTGGCCCTAGAAGTGCCATCTCCTTCCCCAGACAGGGTTGCTATGCTGGGCAGGGACTTGCCCCAGCTTGTGGGCAGACCAACAGAGCTAGGAGCAGAACCCAGGAGTCCTGGCTCCTAGCCTCTTGCTAACCACTAGTCCCTACTGTGGGGATCCAGGGGCCTCTGACAAGCAGCCCTCTCCCTCCAGAGCCATGTCACTTCCAGCAGGGCCACGGTGACACCCAGTTCCTGGGTGAGCAAGCACTGAGCTGCATCTGGCTGGATGCTCAGCCCCTGGCTGACACCCCGGACAGCAAATGAGTCACGCTCCCAGCAGTGGGAGTCCCGGGGCAAAGTCCAGCCCCAGGGGTGGGGGAGGACAGGCCAGATCCCTGGGGGCCTGAGCAGTGGGTGCGGCACCCCCTTGGGGCAGAGACAAGATGAGACCTGGCGTCAAGGAAAGTACAGGAGCCTGGTGCTGCACACAGCCCCCTTGCTTCCCGCTCTCCCCAGGGCCCTGCGGGGGTGTCCCGGGGGGCTGGGGCTGGGATGAATTTCAAGGGGTGGAGCGAGTTTCAAGCCCTGTTACCTGCTGGGGGGAGCATGCTGGCCACAGGGCCCTCTCCTGAGCTGGGCTGAGCTCGCCTCTCAGTAGTAGAGGAGCAGGAGGGGATGTGATCACCCTGTAGGGAGCCACAGGGCCTGGGGCAGAGCTGGGTGCGAGGTAAAGCTGGGCCCTTCCCCCTAGAAGGGGGGCGTCTTGGCATCTTCGGGTGCTGCCTAGGGCTGTGGTGATGGGCGTTCTCGGGCCTTGGAGGGGTGGGGGTCAGATGAGATTATCTACGGCTCCCTGCGGGCGGCTCAGGTGAGGAGGGCAGGCCCCACCTAGGGGCCCTGGAAGGCCTCCCCCAAAGGAAGAGCTCCGTGGAAGTGCCCGGCTGTGGAGGGGGGCGCAGGGGCTAGTGGGTTCCAGTCAGGCCAAGGGGGCAGCTAGGCAGGGCCAGCTGGGCCCTGGGGCTTGCAGCAGCAGCTCCTCCTGGGGCATAGACTGGAGGGAGGTTGGGTTAGCCATGGCGGCCTGCCCCCTCAGCCTGGCAAGCCTTTGGGTCTGAGGGATGGAGGGTACACTGGGGGGCTGGGCACGTCCGGCCCTAGGAAGGGCCCCATGGCCCCTGGAGCTGAGACTGCGGGTGGCTAATGGATGGAGGGGCAGGGGAGCCCCTCCTTAGCCCAGCTCGAGGGCGGGGGCTGCTGTTGAGGCTCTGAACCACAGGCTCGTGTTGGGCCAGGAGCTGCCCCTCCCTGGGCAAGCTCTGGGGCTGCAGAACCAGCTGGCTCAAGAGAGCACTGGGAGCCCAACCCTGGCCGGGCTGGGAGAGGGGCTCGAGGGGGCTGCCCCAGCTCCGGCCGCCGTGCTGGGGAGCGTCCCCGAGCGCCCTGCGGCCAGCGGCGGGGAAAGGGCTCGGTGCCTCCCGCAGGGCCCAGCAGCGGGGAGCCGAACCCACGGAGGCCGACGGGCTGCGGCAGAGCTGGACTGCGCCGGGGGGCAGAGCAGCAGGGGCTGCTGAGCAAGACGCGGGCGGCTGGGAGGTGCTGCACAGAAGGGGTAGCTGGGGGGGAGGGGGCAGCTGGGCAGGCTGGGGGCAGCAGTGGGGTGGGGGGCAGCAGTGGGGCTGGGGTGGAGGGGGGCAGCAGGGCAGGCTGGGGGCAGCAGTGGGGTGGGGGGCAGCAGTGGGGCTGGGGTGGAGGGGGGCAGCAGGGCAGGCTGGGGGCAGCAGTGGGGTGGGGGGAGGAGGCTGCAGTGGGCTGGGCAGCAGGAGGCGCTGTCGGACTCAGCCCCCGGAGGACGGGCGGGAACTACATTTCCCAGCATTCCAGCGGCGCGCCGCGCGGTGCCTGCTGGGAACTGTGGTTGCGGCGGGGAAGCGCCGGCAGCCGGCCGGGACGGCCCGGACTCGCGTTCCCGGCATGCCGCGCGGCACCCCCGCTGCTCCGCGCAGGGCCCGGCGCGAGTCGCTAAGATGGCGGCTGCTGCGCAGGGGCTGTGAGGCCTAGTAGGAGCCGGGAGGTGAGGGGGGCCCGGACTCCGGGGTTCTCGCCCGGGGCGGGGGGTGGAGGGGAGCCCGGACTCCGGGGTTCTCGCCCGGGGCGGGGGGTGGAGGGGAGCCCGGACTCCGGGGTTCTCGCCCGGGGCGGGGGGGGACGTTAACCAGTTTACCGTTAACCCAGAATTAAAAGGGTCCACGCCCCGTGACCCGCCAAGGCCCCCCAGTGCTCTGCCCAGGCCATAACATGGAGAGACCCCGGGCCCGTTCCCAGCCCCCCCGAGCCAGCCAGCCCCCTGCCCTGGGGCCAGCCCCCCATGTTGTCCCGCGTGTGAGTCTTGCCGGGGGGGGGCGGTGCCAGGCCTGAGGAGCCCAGGGGAGGTGGGTCCGAGCCGGGGGCTGGTCCCCCCACTGCTAAGGGCTCTCCCTGCCCCGTCAGATGGCTGGGGAAGTGCCCGACAAGAAGGAGCGGGACCTGTCGCCCCCCAAGGAGGAGAGGAAACGCTCGCGCTCCCCGGACAGGGATCGCGACCGGAAGAGCTCCCCGTCCAAGGAGAGGAAGCGGCACCGGTCCCGGGAGAGGAGGCGGGGCAGCCGGTCCAGATCCCGCTCCAGGTCCAAGTCAGCAGAGAGGTGACAACCCCTGGGCGGGGCGGGGCGGGGCGGGGCGGGGCGGGGGGGGCATGAGGCCGCACCAGAAGGGGGTGCGGGGGGAAGGTGCAGGGTTTGCGGGAGGGCTGGGGCTCTTTGTGGCTCTGATTTGGAGGGGGTGGGGGGCTGCTTGTGGAGTTAGGCTGGGTTGTAACCGATTCCTGGGGCTCTGCCCTCGCAGGGACCGGAGACACAAAGAGCGTGAGCGCGAGCGGAATAAGAAGGATCGCGAGCGGGAGAAAGATGGACACCGGCGGGACAAGGACAGGAAACGCTCCAGGTGAACCCTCGTGCCCCCACTCCTCCTGCCAACACATACGGTGTCACAGGAGTGTCTCTGGGAGTGCAGCCACCTCTGGGGCTCAGCACCGTAGAGCAGCACAGCACAGGCGTCTCTGTGTGTCTGGTTAAACCGGAAATGAACAGAGTCCAACGGACCCTGCTGGGCTGGAGGGGGACGTTGGGGTTCTTGCTGTCACGCTGTGGAGCCTGTAACAAGGGTGAGTGGGGAAGGGCTCTGGTCTCCCTTCTCCTCCATGAGCAGCGCGACGCCTTCTGCCCCCGAGGTGGGGTGCTGATCGAGGTCCCCTACTGAGCCAGCAGCCCCACTTCCTGCTGCGTCTGGGCTTTGCCTGGCCATGGCCTGCTCTCAAAGGCTGGAGCTGGCCGGAGCTTGCTCAGCTGAGAGCCCAGCCCGAGCGGCCCTGCACCAGGAGGAAGCTGGGTGGTTTCCCAGGCCGTTTCAGAGTAAGGGGGAGCCATGGGACCCTGTCTGTTCCTAGAGCCCTTGCCGTGATTGCCGAGTGTGGGACCAGGATCAGTGGGCTAATGGCCTCTAGCCCCGCCGGATGGGGGGCAGTGGAGGTGTTGAGTCGGGGTTGGGGGAAAGTTTGGCCGGGGTTGGAGGTAGGAGCGTGTCTCATGTCCGTTTTTTCTCTCGCTCAGAAGCTTGTCCCCGAGCCGAGGCAAAGACTCCAAATCACGGAGGGAGCGAGACTCACGGAGGGGGGAGGAGGAGGAGGACGCGGCGTTGAAGAAGGAGAAGGTGGGAGTGGGGGTGGGAAGGCAGGTAGAGTTCTGCCCTCCCCCCCCCCCCCCAAAGGGCTGAGGGGCCACAGGAGCTGTGCTGGGTGGTGGTGGTGGGTATCTGCCGGGGCTGGCTCCTTGCAGCGGGCAGGCGGCCCCCACTCCTGCCCCTCGTTGGTCCAGATGTGCAGCCTCTGCGCTCTCCCTGTGTGCGTCCCCTGGGTTCCCTCCCCAGGTCTCAGGCGCAGTGACACCCCCCCACGGTAGCAGTTGGTGCCCTCCCTCAAGCCTGGCTATTCCGTCCCTGTCCCCCAAGCGTTTCTGCTTTGGAGCCCAGGGCTGAGCATGGATCCCGGGCAGGTCTCCCCAGAGACCCGGGGGGGGGCTGCCCCTCTGTGGGTTGGGAGGTGTGTTCCCTGCACGAGCAGCCATAGGATTGAGTCCCCGTCCCATCGCAGCCTCGTGTCTGGCTCAGTCTCCTGGTGTCTTGGATGGGCACGGTGCGTTCCAGGTTGGTGCAGGGAACCCCCAAGCACTTAGACACTCCAGGGGTTTGCTTGCTGCCTCCCCCCACAGCACAGCTTGGGGCAGCTGGGCTGAAGGGTATGCCAGCGATCCTGGATGGGGACGGGGCAGGACGGGGGTTGGCTCTGGGGATGTTAACACCCTGTGTTTCCAGGCCCAGCCTCTGTCTCTGGAGGAGCTGCTGGCCAAGAAGAAAGCTGAAGAGGAGGCCGAGGCCAAGGTGAGAATATGTCCCCACCCCCACCCTCATTGTAGGGGCATCTTCCCCTCCCCCCACTGCTGTGGTGGGGCAGACGTGGCCCCCTTTCCCCTCTGGGTCGGGAGGCGGATGGGGCACCAAGCGGTTGGTTCTCAGGCTGATTCCTGGTGGGTCTGTTGCCCCCCCAAAGTTGGCTGTGATGCCCCTGGGCTGGCAGCCTCACCAGAGTGGGCCAAAGGGTCCAAAGCCGCTCCTCTCCCCGCCCCCCTTCCAGGGCAGGCTGTGTGGGTGCTGGCCTGCGCTGCCCCGGCTCTGGGGACAGGCCTGGTGCCATGCTCACTGCCCCCTCTGCCCTCCAGCCCAAGTTCCTGTCCAAGGCCGAGCGGGAGGCCGAGGCGCTGAAGCGGCGGCAGCAGGAGGTGGAGGAGCGGCAGAGGCTGCTGGAGGATGAGAGGAAGAAGAGGAAGCAGTTTCAGGATCTAGGGAGGAAGATGCTGGGTAAGTCCCCCTCTCCCCCAGGGTGCTCTGGGTGGCCCTCCTGATGGGGGTGAGGCTGGGAAGGAGCACCCTTCCCCCTCCCCGGGTGTGTGATGTCCTGTGTCTGCTCCCCCCCCCCAGAGGACCCCCAGGAACGCGAGCGCAGGGAGCGTCGGGAACGCATGGAGCGGGAGACCAACGGCAATGAGGATGAGGAGGGGAGACAGAAAATCCGTGAGGAGAAGGACAAGAGCAAGGAGCTGCACGCCATCAAGGTATCCGCTGTGCCAGGGGCTCCTTGGGAGTCACAGCGCTGCCCCCACCCACTCAGGACTCGAGGGCCTGACAGTGCAGGAAGAAGGGTCTGAGACCAGAATGGGGGTTGGGGGGCCAGGACTCCTGGGTTCTATCCTGGCCCTGGGAAGCTAGTGGTTATAGCAAGGGGTGAGGCTGGGATTCAGGACTCCTGGGTTCCCTTCCCTCTGGATTCTCTCTGACCTCAGATCAGTCCCTCCCCTTTTCCAGGCCTCATTTTCCATGGGTTCAGTGGGACTGAGCCTCTTTTCTGGGGTAGGGCTGGGCTGGGGGCTGAGCTGGTGGGGCTGACGGCTGGGCTCCCCTCACAGGAGCGGTACCTGGGTGGGATCAAGAAGCGCAGACGCACCCGGCACTTGAATGACCGAAAATTCGTCTTTGAATGGGACGCGTCAGAGGACACGTCCATCGACTACAACCCGCTGTGAGTAGTGCGGCGCAGGGCAGATCGGACAATTGCTGCTGGATTGTGGCCCCCCTACAGACTGGGGTCTGTAGGAGGCAGGAAGGAAGATGGAAATACACAGAGGCTGTCCATACAGGGGTGGGGGGAAATATCTAGCATTGCTGGGATAGGGGGGTAGTTAAGTAGAGCAGGGAAGGCAGAGAGGCAGGACTCCTGGGTTCTTTTATCCATTCTGGGAGGGGAGTGGGATCTAGTGGTTGGAGCTGGGGGGTGTCAGAACTCCTGGGTCCAGGAGGGGAGTCAGGCTAGTGGTTAGCGCAGGGCATGGGAGAGTGTGGGAGTCAGGACGCAGCAGTCCCAGGGAGGGGGAACTCCCTGCCCCTGAGGGGTGTGAAATAGCAGGTTGGCTAGCTGCACTGCGGTAATGGGGACTAAACCTGGCCCCTAAGCCTACTCTGAGTGGCACCCCCGTCTGCCGGGGGGCACTGAGGGGGGCACACTATGCTGAGATCTGCCAGGGGGTCCCGTGCCAGCAGGCTATGTCTTCTCCCACAGGTACAAGGAGCGGCACCAGGTACAGCTGCTGGGCAGGGGCTTCATTGCCGGCATCGACCTGAAGCAGCAGAAGCGGGAGCAGTCACGCTTCTACGGGGACCTGATGGAGAAGAGGCGGACGCTGGAGGAGAAGGAGCAGGAGGAGTGAGTGACCCACTATGGGGTCAGGTTTGGGGGCCAGGATGCCACCACCTGCACACATGGCTCGGCCAGGGCTGGGTTACCCCTTCTCAGAATCGGCCATTGCTGGGCCAGAGATCCTGGGCTGGGTGGGCACAGGGATGGGTTAGGGTTGTGCAGGGAAGGCTCGGGATGCTGGGATGTGGAGCCTCTGTGGGTCTTAAGGTGGCCCAGTGCATGCTGGGACGTGCAGTCTCTGGGCTGGTTGGCAGAGTTTGGGTGAGACCTGAGCTGCTCCCTTCCCTGGTGCCAGGGCCCGGCTGCGCAAGCTGCGGAAGAAGGAGGCCAAGCAGCGCTGGGATGATCGGCACTGGTCCCAGAAGAAACTGGACGAGATGACGGACAGGGACTGGCGTATCTTCCGTGAGGACTACAGCATCACCACCAAGGGGGGCAAGATCCCCAACCCCATCCGCTCCTGGAAGGACTCCTCCCTGCCCCCGCACATCCTGGAGGTGATAGACAAGTGTGGCTACAAGGTGAGAGCCGGGGCCTGCCCCGCAACCTCCTGGGTCAAGGGGTGACTGGCCCTTTGTTGATGGGGATCCAGATCTGAACTAGGCTCTTGTGGGTGCTCGGCCTGGTGGTAGGAGCTGGGTCCGGACCTAGGACTCTAGTCTCTGGTTGGGGCCGGGGAGTGCAAACAGGGAGCCAGGACTCCTGTGTTCAGTTCCCAGCCCCCTGATCTCTCCTTGGTGAAGCCAGACTTGGGCACAGGGGTCCTTCTCCGTCCTAGGCGTCTCTGTTCTCTATCCATCCAGGAGCCCACCCCCATCCAGCGCCAGGCCATCCCCATTGGCCTGCAGAACCGCGACATCATCGGCGTGGCCGAGACTGGCAGCGGCAAGACGGCTGCCTTCCTGATCCCACTGCTGGTGTGGATTACGACACTGCCCAAGATCGACAGGTGAGGCCGACTGGCCGCTCTGCCTTCCCCGAACGGGGGGGGGTGGCTGGCCCTGGTACGCCAGGGGCCTGGGGGACAAGAGGGGCTTCCCAGGGTGTGGGAAAGGTTGGCTCATGGGGGAAATGGTCCCACATGTGCTCCGTCGCCTGCAGGATTGAGGAGTCGGACCAGGGCCCCTACGCCATCATCCTGGCCCCGACCCGTGAGCTGGCCCAGCAGATCGAGGAGGAGACCATCAAGTTTGGGAAGCCTCTGGGTATCCGCACAGTGGCTGTAATCGGGGGCATCTCCCGGGAGGACCAGGGCTTCCGGCTGCGCATGGGCTGCGAGGTGAGTGCCGAGGCTGCGGGGGGCGAGGGGCTGGGCTCTGCGGGCTCTGACCTTCCTGCCGCCCCCTGCAGATCGTCATCGCCACGCCCGGGCGGCTCATTGATGTGCTGGAGAACCGCTACTTGGTGCTGAGCCGCTGCACCTACGTGGTGCTGGACGAGGCGGACCGAATGATCGACATGGGCTTCGAGCCCGACGTGCAGAAGATCCTGGAGCACATGCCTGTCACCAACCAGAAGCCCGACACCGACGAGGCCGAAGACCCCGAGAAGATGCTGGCCAACTTCGAGTCGGGCAAGCACAAGTACAGACAGGTCAGCAGGGCTTGGACGCTGGGGCCAAGGGGAGGGGGACAGACATGGGGCTGGGAGCCAGGTGCCGGGGGGGGGTGAGGTCCTGGGCCCCAAGTGGATGCTGGGTGAGCACAGACAGGCCAGTCGAGGGGCAATTCAGCCCTTTCTCCCCTGAGTCCCAGTGTGTCCTGGGCCTGCCCAGCTGGGTCCCATACCCCTTCACTGCCCAGGACCGGCCCGCAGGGAGGGGCGGCAGGGGAGCCCCCGGAAGCTGCTGCACTCACGGGCCCTCTCTTGCAGACTGTGATGTTCACGGCCACCATGCCCCCGGCGGTGGAGCGCCTGGCCCGCAGCTACCTGCGCCGCCCTGCCGTGGTCTACATCGGCTCGGCCGGCAAGCCACACGAACGCGTGGAGCAGAAGGTCTTCCTCATGTCCGAGGGGGAGAAGAGGTAGGAGGTTGGGGGCTCTCGCTGGAGCTGGGCTGCAGGGGCGGGCAGGGCAGGGCGTCAGGGTTCCTATGGGAGGCTCTCTGGCAGGGTCTGTCCTGGAGCACAGTGAAGAAATGGACGGCACTTTGGAGGGCAGCCTGGTGAGGCTTGGGAGGACTGTGGGGGCCTGAGCTTGTCCTGCCTGCTGACACCACCCTCTCTGCCCCTCCCCAACAGGAAGAAGTTGCTGGCCATCCTGGAGCAGGGCTTCGACCCGCCCATCATCATCTTCGTCAACCAGAAGAAGGGCTGCGACGTGCTGGCTAAGTCCCTGGAGAAGATGGGGGTATGTGCCAGCCCCTGAGAAGTGTCCATGTCGGCCCTGTGGGGCCAGGGCCAGGCTAAGCGGCTCTAGGGCCCCCTGGAGCCCCAAGTCCCAGCCCCTGCCCATCTGGCAGAGCCCAGTGCTGCTCCGTGGGTCGGGTGGGAAAACAGGAGTCACAGCGCCATGGTGCGCACAGCGCCACGGGGCAGTGGATGGCAGGGGCTGGGGTCGCAGCTGCTGCTGCTGTGCCAGCCCCGGGGGCAGGAGGGGGCAGCACTGACTTGGGTTCAGTGGGGAGGGGTCAGGTCGACCCAGGTGATACTGGGTCTGGGTCAGAACCCAAAACTCAGCCTGACCAGCCCTCTATGGCTCGGGTTCCTGCTGCTGGCGCTTGGCCAGGTCGCCTTGAACTGGCAGCGAGTTACTGCCACCCCGTGGGAGGATCCTGCGCTGCAGCCCTCGGGTCGGAGCCCCATCCAGCCCGCAGGGGCGCCTCCCGCATCCCTCTGCTGAGCCACAAGTGCCAGGGTCTGCCTCGCTGGCCTGGGGCCTGTGTGGGGGCTGCAGGGGGAAGGGTGCCCATTCTGCATGCAGCCCCTTCCTCCTCTCCCCCACTGCCCTGCGGGCGGGGGGGGCTGTGGAAGAGACATCTGCAGGGCAGCGCGATCAGCTGGCAGGCTCCAAGCCCGGGGGGCTGTTGGGTGCACGCTGACAGGTACCGTGTGATCCACCCCGTCTCCCAGGCTCTCCAGCTCTTCTGGAGCCTGCTGGTGAATTCTTGCATCCCTCCCGCTGGCCCCGTGCTGAGCTGTGGGCAGCCCTGCGGTCAGTTCCTGCCCCAGCCCTGCACTATGGTCTTCCCTCTCCCCCCCGCAGTACAACGCCTGCACCCTGCATGGCGGCAAAGGCCAGGAGCAGCGAGAATTCGCCCTTTCCAACCTGAAGGCCGGTGCCAAGGACATTCTGGTGGCCACGGATGTGGCTGGGCGCGGTATCGACATCCAGGACGTCTCCATGGTGGTGAACTACGACATGGCCAAGAACATCGAAGGTGAGTCCTGGCTTCGGGGACAGGGCTGTCCTCGAGGGAGGCTTCCCCTTGCCCTGCTGTGCAGACCCCTCTCTCCCCAGCTAAGCACGGTCGGCCTGACTCAGCACTTCGATGGGCAACGGCCAGGGAGCTGCAGGGTCAGGGGCTCAGTGAGGGCTTTCCCCTCGCGCCCGACGTAGGGGGCGCTCTGCTGCTGCACGCACCAGCTTTCAGAGGAGACAAACCAGAGGGTCGTTAAAGATCCCAGGGCAATGGATTAATCCTGACACCCTACCTGAATTCCAGCGTGGGTGATCCTGTTCTGTCTTCCTAAAATCCCCCCCCCCACCCCCTGCCTGCCCAATAGTTGGCTGTGCTGCTATGGCCTACCCAAGAGGTGGCTGCATTTCTGTAGCAGGTGAGCAAGCTCTGTTTAATCAGCAGCCGAGCCCCCCCCAGAGGTGGCTGCATTTCAGTGGCAAATCACCATCTGACCGTGGTGCTTCTCTGCAGATTACATCCACCGTATTGGCCGTACGGGCCGAGCCGGCAAGAGCGGAGTGGCCATCACCTTCCTGACCAAGGAGGACTCCACGGTCTTCTACGACCTGAAGCAAGCCATCCTGGAGAGCCCGGTGTCGTCATGTCCCCCGGAGCTGGCCAACCACCCCGATGCCCAGCACAAGCCGGGCACCATCCTCACCAAGAAGAGACGGGAGGAGACCATCTTTGCGTGAGTCCCAGGGAGCCGCGGGACTTCGACAGCTGGGACCTGGCTGCCCGGTTGCCATCTACTGCCAGCCAGCAGACTTGGGGTGCCAGGGGCTGCCTGGCCTTTGTAACCAGCCTCCCCCTTCAGCGGGGAGCTCTGCAAGTCGTCTGTGACCCCAGCCCCTGGGTCGAGGCGGGACGGATGGAGGAAGAGCCACCCTTTGGGGCAGCAACTCTGTCCCTGCGTTCCCAGGCCTGAGCTTTAAACGGAGCCTGGAGCCCGAGCCAGGCCCCTCGTGCTGGGTCCTGGGGCTCCACCGTGGGCAGCGCTTGCCAGGAGAACCCCTGGGACCAAACTAGACCGGCTCTACTCCAGTCCCCCACGGGGTGGGGCTCTGCCTGGCTCCTGATCCAGATCAAATCCACGCACGGGACACGCCTGACTCCCAGGAAGTGTCAGGGGCTGGATTCGCCCCCCCTGCCCCAGGATCCCTGTGCAGCCACCAGCCAGCTCCTCCCTCCAGCTGTAGTCTCGACTCTCCCTATTCGCAGGCTGCCTCCCCCCAGGGGGGACCCTGGCCCCAAGGGGGCAGAGCCCTCCACCCATTGGTTTTAAGAGGGTAAGCCAAACCCTTTCCCCTGGATATGTGGACAGTGGTGTGGGGGAGCAGGGTGTGATCTGGCCCCTACCAGCTCCCAGGAGCTTCTGCTGGCACCTGTTGTCCTTTGGGGTGGAGTTGTTTTTTGTGGGGGGGGGGGTTTCCTGTGTGCCCATCAGCTGATGGGACGTGGCGCTTGGGCCCTTTTTTATGTATAAATTCTTGTTGAATCTGAAGTGAAAAGCAGGAATAAAGCTGCCGAGACGATGTGTGTTTGCAGGACGCTGGCCGTGCCCCCGCTCCCCCTCCTTCCCCCGCGTGCCTGGAGGGGGTGCCAGGGAAGAGCCAGACTGGGGGGTTCTGGCGCCTGGCCCCTTATTATCTCCCCCCCCCCGGTGAGCACAGGCTGGGGGGTTCTGGCGCCCGGCCCCTTGTCCTGCCCCCCCCCCTTGGTGAGCACGGGGCGGGGGGGTTCTGGTGCCCGGCCCCTTATTTTCTCCCCCACCTCCTTGGTGAGCACAGGCTGGGGGTTCTGGCCCCTTGGTGAGCACAGGCTGGGGGGTTCTAGGGCCCGGCTCCTTGTCCTGCCCCCCCCCCTTGGTGAGCACGGGGCGGGGGGGTTCTGGTGCCCGGCCCCTTATTCTCTCCCCCACCCCCTTGGTGAGCACAGGCTGGGGTGGTTCTGGCTCCTGGCCCCTTGGTGAGCACGGGGCGGGGGTTCTGGTGCCCGGCCCCTTGTCCCCCACCCCCTTGGTGAGCACAGGCCGGGGGTTCTGGCGCCCGGCCCCGGCTGGCAGACACACAAACACCATCTCTAAACTGCAAACGCTTCTTTGTTAAACAGGCAACAGGTGTCAGGGCAGTAAGTGCTTCCTCCAAACGAGCTGTAACAAACCCGTGTCGGCTCCGCGCTGCCCGGCCCCCCGCGGGCTCGCCCCAGCTGCCCCCGCAGCGCAGCCCCCACGGCCCCAGCCGGGGGGGAATCTCCCTCTGCGGCTAGCGGGTAGCACCTATGCCCCCCTCAGGCACACCGTTCCCAGTCCATCCAGCGGAGGGCGGCGGGGTGCAGTCTGTACAGGCTTCTCTGGCTGTGGCTGGGTGCTAGTGGTTACGGGGTGCGGGCGGTGGGGCCAAGCCCGGTGGATGTGGGGGGCAGGCTGAGGGGGAATCAGGGTTGAGCCCCACTGAAAGAGGGGAGGGGGGCAGGGTCCAGGCTGTTCATCCTCCCCTGCGGGTTTTGCACTTAGCAAATTGTGCCCTGTTCGCTGGACTGCCAGGCCCTGCTCCAGGGAGCCCAGCCCCATGGCAGAGGGCAAGGGGGCCATAGGGGCTTGGAGCAAGCACTGCCAGCTCTGCAGCTTCAACCAGGGAAACTGAGGCCTGGAGCAGGGGCCTGACTTACCCAGGCTCAGCCAGTGCATAGAACCCAGGTGTCCTGGCTCCCAGCCCTCTCCTTTCACAGCTGGACAGGATGGGAACAGCGCCCTGGCAGGGGTCTGTGGGGTTTCCCTCCAGGGAGATTGTCTGAGCAATGCCTAGCAGGGGGCCTGAGGACAGATGGCTTTTCCTTCCCCCAGTAGGTCAGTTGGGTACACCAGCTACCTGCGGGGCTGCATGCCGGGCAAGGGGGCTGTGTTTGGGGGCAGACCGGGGCGGGGCAGGTCAGCCAGTGCTGGGGCCAGGAGGCCAGGCTGCGTGGGCTCATGGGGCTGGTCTGACAGTGGGGAGGGGTGGGGCGGGGCCGCGGCTTGCTGAGCCCAGTGCAGTCGGCGGGTGAGCCCAGGGCAGTGCCCGTCAGTAGCTGTCCTTGGCCCAGGGTCTGGTGCGTTGCCAGGGCCTGGCGTTGTGGTTCTGCTCGGCCTCGCGCTGCAGGAGCCGGTCCTGCGAGTCGTGCCCGTTGGGGCCGTGCAGGTCGCTGTGGTGGTGCCGGTGGGCCTGGTACAGCTCCGGGTAGGCGTCCGGGTACTCGTCCTCCAGGTGCTGGGAGCTGCGCGGCGAGGTGGCCACCCAGGGCTTGCGGGAGGTCTCGCTCGCCTCGTCCGAGTGCATCGGGGTGCCGTGCTCTCGGGGGGAGTGCTCGCCACCCCGCTCCCCCAGCAGCTGCTGGTTCTGGGGGGCAGAGACACAGGGTCAGGGCCCCCTTTCAGAGTGTGGGGGGGCTCCAGGCTGTTGCGGGGCTCCCCCTGCCAAACAGCTTGGGGTGGGGAGGCTTGTCTCACCTCGGGGGGGCAGTGGGAGCCCTGTCAGCCCCTGGGGGTCCTGAGTTTCAGGGAGCAGTGCAGAGGGGGGTGCAGCATGGCAAGGCGTTCTAGGGGGCCAGGCGGACTGCACCCAGCACTGCCCCGGCCCCCTTAGCCACAGGCAGAGAGCTCTGGGAGGGGGGCTGTGCCGTGGTCCCTCGCTCAACAAGGTACAGCCACCTCTGGGATGTGGGGCAGCAGCTGGCAGGAAGGGACGTGGCCCCCGCCTGAGGACAGGGAGGGGGGTGCCAGAGCCAGGGGAGGCTGGCTGGAGGCAGGGTGCTGCGGGCCGGGCTCTGGGCAGAGCCTGTGTGTGATCCCGGGGCCGGTGCCAACCCAGAGCCCTGGTACCTGCAGGCCCGGGATGGCGGCGGGCGGCGTGAGGAGGGGCTGGCTGCCCCGCGGGTGGTGTGTGGCTCCCCAGTATACCTCCAGGTACTCGGCCAGGTGCTCACAGGCATCCTCCAGCTGGTTCTCGTCCAGGATCACGTCGAAGAGCTCCTGGGGTCAGGAAAGGGCCTGCTCAGGGGGGAGGCTGGGCTGGGAGGGGGGCCTGGAGCAGGCTGGCTGGCAGCCGCCGTGCCCTGGGGCCCTGCATGGGAACACCAGGCTCAACCTGGCTGCACGGCACAGCCAGGGCTGAGAGTGTGGGGGGGCGGGGGGGTCCCACCTCCGGCCCCGCACTCACCGGCGGGCACTGCATCAGCTTGTCCGCAGCCATCATCTGCACATTGAGGTGCTTCACCTGCGACTTGCCCCGGGATTTGATCAGCCGCTGCAGCACCTGCCGGGGAGAGTGGGACTGTCACCATCCCCTGGGCCAGGCAGAGCCCCCCCCACCCCTGGGCCAGGCGGAGCCCCCGGGCCCCCCCTTCAGGCGTGGATGGGAGGTCACTAAAGAAAGGCCTGGGGGGGCTGCTGTGCTGCACTGCAGGGGCTCAGTAGGGCCCCCCCCCAATCCCAGCACGGCCCTGATGGTGCGGCCCGGCCCCTAGGGGCTCCCCCACCCCCCCTCACCTTGGGCGAGGACACCTTGACGTAGACCACGATGGGGGCCAGCGAGGTCTTGGCCAGCTGAGCCGGGTGGTTGATGGTGTCGGCGTCCAGCACCACCAGCTGCAGGGCCTTGGCCAGCTCGAAGATGCGCTCGATCTCGCTCTGCACCTCGGCTGGGGGGTGGGGGAAGAGAGCGTGAACCCCCCCAGCCCTGCCAGGCCAGCACCCCTCCCTCCCGCCTCCCTCTGCCATGCCCGCGGCTCCCCGCCCCCTCCCTGGGGTGCCTCCTGCTGCCCCGGCTTGGCCCCACACAGCACAGGGGAGCCGTGTGGTGCAGCTGGGGAGGGGTTTTGAGCTCTGGGTCCCAGATGGGCCTGTCCTGGCCCAAGCAGCCCATAGCCAATCTCTGCCCCCCCAGACGCCAGGTCCCGGGGCCTCCGATGGAGGTGGGGGTGAGCCGTGCCCTCCGCTCAGGGAGCCGGGGGGTTGCGTCTGGAAGCCTCCAGTCTGACCTGGCCGGGGGCCCCTGGGGCAGGTTGCTGCCTCTCCGCCAGCCCCCCAGGTGTGTGTGTGTGGGGGGTGGCTACCCCAGCTCTGCCCCCTGCCCACGGCCCGACTCACCGATGCTGGAGCGGGTGGCGGAGCGCTCGATGATGGCGCGCTTGCCCGGGTTGTTGAGGACGGAGCGCTTGGCGAGGGACAGGTCGGCGGTGACGCGGGTGATGGAGATCCTGATGAGGGGGAGAGGGTGACAGGCAGGGCAGGGCCGTCCCCTGGGGGCCAGGGCAGATCTGGCACACACACACCCCCCCGGGCCAGCTGGGCTCAGGGCTGCCCCGAGGGGGAGTCGAGCCCCCATGGCTCGGGGGTATGGGGACGGACACCTCAGATGGGAGGCGTGGGGGGGGGAGCTCACCTGCCATCGAACCTGTGCTTGAGGAAGTCGAAGAGCGCTTTCTGCATCATGTCCGTCACCTGGGGGGCAGAAAGACCCAGGGTGGTCAGCCAGACCCAGGGGTACAGCGGGTTCCCTATGCCAGCCTGGTGCTCCATCCCATAGAGGGGTCGTGCCCCTCCCCGGGGGCCGGGGGTCAGCGCAGGGCAAGTCCTGCGCCAGCCCTTCCTCCCGCACGGGCACGGCCGGGCAGCAGATGGCACCAGGGAAGGACGTGCCGGCTGGGACAGGAGGGAGACGGCGGCTGTGCCAGGGTGCCGCGGCCGTGCCATCTGCTCGCCGCGGTCACGTGGGCCAGCAATGGTGGGCAGCAGGGCTCCGGGGAGGGTGCGGAGGGACGAGCCCAGCCGAGGGCAGGTGCAGAGAAGGACAGAGCCACTGGGCCTGTGTGTGCATCCAGGCGTGTCCGGGGGCGACTGCGTGCACCGCTGCCCACTGCTGGACGGGGTCTGAACTGCTCCGCTGTGTGTCAAAGCCCCTCTCCTGCCGACAGCAGGCAGGGACTCTCCCTTAGCTGAATGGCGGGGCCTGGGCTTTGGGAGCAGGGGCGCTGTGCCAGGAGCTGAGCACGGCGTAAGGGGGGTGCCTGGGAGGTCTCCTTGCCGCATGGAGTCCTCGGCGCGGTCAGAGGGGTCCCCGCAGTTTATTGCCTGGGCCCTAGCCTGCCCTCAGGCAATGGGGCTCCTCTCCTTCCTTCTGCCTCCCCCCAGTGATGGGGCGTCTCCCCTTCCCTGAGCAGCAGGGCTCCCCCCAAACAATGGGGCTCCTGGTTCCCCTGCGGGGGCCCCCCAATATCACCCAGTTCTCAGCCCATGTTCCCCTTTGCCAGACAACCCCTGCCCTTTCCAGCACCTCCTGGGCCGGGGGCGGGGCCATTGCTGGGGAATCCCCGGTGAGGCTCCGCCCTCGCCCCTCCTACCTCATATCCTTTCAGGGAGGGGCCCACCAGCACCACGGGTCTCATGGAGGGAACCACGTCGTAGGGCGGGATGTGCTCCACCTGCGAGAGAGAGGGGTTGGGGGCAGGTGAGGGCCCCTCAGTGCAGGGGGAAACAGGCCCGGAGGCGAACACAGAGGGACACTGGATGGCCAGTTTTGGAGGGGCCTTAGAACCAACTGGCTGGTGTTCATCAAAGATCCCCAGAGAACCCAGGTGTCCGGGGCAAATCCGCGCCCCCATAGGCCACTGAGGCTGGGCCTCCCTAACCCCCACCCTGCGGCCTGAGTTGAGCATAGGGATCTCTCCTTCCCCTCTGGTCCTAAACGGCTGCTCGGCAGTTACACGCTGGCGTGCTCTGCCCCAGAAGTGGCTGCATTCATTTCAGGCGTCCCCCACGTCAGCACCCGCTCTGAGCCTGCAGGGTGTGTGCAGAGTGCCCGCTGCCCGCTGCTGGCAACCAGGCAAAACCTGCCCTGACCACTCACCTGCTTTTGCTTCTGTTTAGCTTTTTGGAAAGGAAAGAAGAAACAGGGTTGGTGAAAGCAAAGTGGGAGCCGCAGAGAGCGAGGGGCTGGGGGAGACTGAGTGTGGGGACAGCAGGGTCAACCCGGAGTCCCCCTGACTGCAGGGGGTCAGGCCGCAATCCTGAGCACGGTTCCCCCAGGGTCACTAGCTCGCCTGGCTAGCTTTGTGTTCAGCCCTCTCCCTTGGTGAGCTGAGTGGCAGCTCCCCACTTCGCGCCTATCCCTGCAGGACCCAGCCCATGATCCCCACTGGCGGGGGCTGCCCAGGGTGCAGCCAGGGCAGGGCCACAGCGCGGGTGAAGCCACTAGGGGGCATGGCAGCTGGCAGGGTGGGGCTCCTGGCGCTGGCCCCTCGGCAGCCCCAGGGGGTGAGTTCACAGGGGAGGAGGGATCAGCCCGTAGGGCCCCTCCAACCTGACCTATGTCCCCCCACACCTCCCACTTGGAGCTGGGTAGTGAGTGTGTGAGGGGGGAGGGCAGGTTGGGGGGTGGGCTGTGTGCAGGGGGGGGGAGCTGGAGCTGAGTGGGAAGGGAGGGGGTTGGGAGATTGTGCTGAGGGGCAGGAGCTGTGCATGGGACCTGCCCACCGGCCTGCGCTGCAGCCGTTACCTAAGGACGGGGGAGGCGATCGCCGCTTGCTGGGGTCCCCGAGGCCGGAGGCGTTGCCAGATCTCCTGGGGAGAAGCCACAGTGAGTAGAGGGGAAGCCCCGGGGGGCGGAGGGGGTAAAGCCCCAAGAGGGGGGTAAAGCCCCAGAAGAGAGGTATCCACCAGGAGCTGTGTGTGTAATATGCCCACACAGTGAGCACCGCGTGCCATGCCCGCCCCCGCGGCTAGTCCCGACACAGGGTAACAGCCTGCTACTGCTGCCGGCTAAGGGAGCTGCCCTTTAGCTCAACGGCAGAGCTCTGGGCCGTGGGGCTGACGGTGCAGGGTGGCCGTTCTGCTGGTGGCTACACTGACCCGAGGGGGCCAGGCTGCCGGGGAGGGGGAAAGGCCCATAGAATCCCCCCCGCTGGCCCCTTTACCTGGCTTTCTGCTCCTGCTTCAGCCGTATGGCCTCCAGCCGCTGGGGACTGGGGATGAAAGCGACGTCCCCCCCCTCCTTCACTAGCCGCCCGATCCACCAGTCATTGCTGTATTTCTGGGGAGACACCCGCAGGAGCTGTTACGGGGGAGCGGGGGCAAGACCAAGCCCCCTGCCCTGGGACATAGTAGCTGGCCCTGGGCCCAGCCCTGAGGGAGCTGGTGGCAAAGCCAGAATCGGAACCCAGGCGTCCTGGCTCCCAGCCCCTCCCCCTCTAGCCCAACTCCAGACTCACCTCCTTGATGTGCAGGAAGTCTTTGGCTTCGAAGTTGATGGCGGAGCCCTGCACGGGACACTCCTCATCCAGGGCTCCGCAGTAGCTGACATTGGTCCGCACGGCAAACGCTACTGGCTTGTGCTGGGGGAGAGCAGAGGGGCGGGGGTCAGTACTGGGCAGCTGGGCGTCCATGCCCCCCCACACACACACACACCATGCCATCTGCGGCCAGGAGCCAGCCAGCGTCACACCGTGGCCCCAGGGGCACGAGGGATCCCGCTTCCCTCTGACCCCCAGGCAAGGGCAACTGCAGGAGGCCAGGCTAGATGGGCCCCCTGGCCTGATCCTGGGCAGTGGGAAGGAGAGGATGCCACGCTGGATGGGCCAAGGGGAGAGGGGCCGGACTCCGGGACCCTCACCTCTATGATACTCCGTCATCTGGCTAAGCGTGTGCACACGTGTTTGTGTGTGTTCACCGCTGCCCCCTAGTGGCTGCCCAGCTGCGTGTGTCCAAGGCCCTCTACTGCTGCTGGAGCAGGCTGTGAGGAAGAGCCTAGAGGGCCCCAGGTTCGTGGTCCGGTACAGCCAGCAGCGCCCCTCCCGTGTAGAGCCAGGGCTGTCCCCGGCTTGGCCCCTGCCTGGCTACCTTGGCCCTCTCCAACTGGTGTTGTGCCTGGTTCTCCACCTCGCGCTGGGCCGTCTCGCGCTCCTCCTCCAGGGACACGTCTGAGTCCAGGGACGGCCGGCTGGTGTAGGAATCGGCTGAGCCCTACGGGGCAGGGGAGCCTGAGTGCCATCGCGGCAGGACAGGGAGCTCCCCGGCACAGCGAGGCTATAGCCCTGCGCCCAGACGCCTCCCCGCCCCCCGCCCACCCCCACCTCTCAACGTCCACCCAGATCTGTGCTCCCGCAGACAGCACTGACTCCCCCGGAGCCGCCCTGGGATATTCCAGGGCAGTGGGTGCTGCTGACAGCCCCTCAGGTGATTAAAAATAACACCATGAAGCTGCCCCCCCTGCGGCTCCCCCCCCCCCGAGTGGAGTGGCTAGTGTGAAATGCGGCTTGTAGCGGTGCATGCCCCCAGGCAATGGTCAGATGCGCTGGTACAAGTCACTTTCTGCACCAGCGCTGCACCAGACAGGGGAGATGCGGGGAGCCACGTGGGGCTGGTGTGTCTGCACTGGGGGATGGGGAGCGTGGCGTAGGGGGATCCCCGGGCCAGCCTCCCCAGGGCCGTGCATGTCTCTTTAAGAGGCAGCAGGCACAAAGCAGCTGGTGGCGTCAGACAGCCCTGCTGTGCCCCCCCGCAGCTCAGGCTCCTGCCCTCCCCCAGCCCTGCTCACGGAGAGCAGCCTGGGCCAGGTGCAGCCCCCGGGGAGGGGGGGGGAAATGGTCCCTTATCCCCCCTCCCCACCCTGCTGGGTGTCTCCTCCGCGCCTGGCCCGGGCTCCATCCCCAGATGGCAGAGGGAGCAAATCCCAGGCTCCAGCCTCTCCCCGCCCCCCGGGAGGGTGAAGTCAGCGGCAGGGCCATGCCAGCGAGTGGAGGGCGTGCCAGCACCCGCCTGGGGTAAACACTGAGCCGCTGTGGCTGCCAGCTCCCCTCGCTCCCCGCCTGCCAGGCCTACAGGGAGGGGGGGAGCGAATGAACAAACATGACGGCAGATGCCAGAGGTACCGGCTGGCTGGGGCGGGGGGCTGGGGGGACAGGGGTTGCCGCCCTGCCCATTGAGCGGAAGTTTCGGTGACTCCAAGCTCTCGTTCTGCAGCGACGTTAGACCCCATCGCTGTCTGTGTGTAGTGGGATTCTCTCTTTCAGTGCGAGTTACTTTGCGCTGCCCAGCACCGAATTCCAGCGGCCATTTCCTTGCCCTGTCACCCCGTTTTGGGCGGTCCCTGTGTAGCTCTTCACAGCCTGCTTTGGGCTTAACCATCGTCCCAGTGTACCCCTTGCCCCAGATCATTACTGAAGGTGTTGAGCAGCCCTAGGCCCAGTACAGACCCCTGGGGTTCCCACTGGCCTATTCCCACCCTTCCACCAGTTAGTGACCCAGGAGAGGACCTTCCCTCGCATCCCATAGCTACGTAGTTTCCTTCAGAGCCTTTGGATGAGGGACCTCGTCAAAGTCAGTCTGAAAATCCAGATGCGCTAGTTGACTGGATCCCCCTTGTCCACATGCTTGTCGACTCCCTCAAAGAATTGTAATAGATCGGTGAGGCGCGATTTCCCGTGACACAAGCCGGGTTGGCTCGTCCCCATCTCTGTGGCTGATCATTCCTACCAGTTTGCCTGGGACTGAAGTTCGACTCACTGGCTTGTCATTGCCGGGAACCCCTCGGGAGCCCCTTTTACAAGTCAGCGTCACATTTGCTCCCCTCCAGTCCTCGCCTGGGGCGGAGGCAGGTTTCAGCGATCAGTTACCATTGTTCGCAGTTCTGCAATTTTGGGTCTGAGTTCCTCCAGGCAGCCCTGTGAACGCCCCGGTCCCAGGGAGAGGCTGTGGGGTGAGACTCACTCCAGACCCGGTGTATTTCTACCCCGCTGGTCAGCCCCATTATTCAGTGCAGGAGCCCTGCCCCCCGAGCCTGAGCACTATGAACCCTCTGGCTCTGCATGGCAGGGGGAGGATAATGACTGGGGGGGGAGGGGACCTCACCATCTTTCACAGCCTGCTGGGCCAGAGGACAGGGTCTGAGCAGGACAGGGCGTCAGACGAGGGACCAGAGATGGGGCGGCCCCCCCCGCCAGCCAGAGACACCTTCCCTTCCTTTCCCAGCTGAGTGTGCCCCCCCCCGGAAATACTGACCCTGCAGTGACCTTTAACCCTTTGCAAGCTGGGGACACAGACCCAGAGGACCCGCCAGGTCCCATGTCACCCACGCTCCTCACGGCCCGTGCCCAGGGCTCCCTGTGGCACCGCAGACCCTGGGAAATGCCGGGCGGCAGCAGCCTCACAGGGGGGCGGGTTTGTTGTTTCATCTGATTATCCGGCCCCCTGGCGCCAGCCCACGCACCTCAGAGCCAAGCAGATGTGCCTGTGGTGGGCACCCGACCCCCCCGGGCAGCACCAAGCACGACCCAGCTACCTGCTGCCGAGTCACTCCAGCCCCATTCACCAGCCATGGCTAGCGCGGGACAGCCTGCCCCGCTCCCCACAGCACCCTGCCCTGCCCCCTGCCCGGCCTCCCCCATGCCCCCAGCGCCCCTGGCTTCCCTGGCCCTGCCACTTCCCAACAGTATCCAGCCCCCCCAGCTTTCCCCCCACCCTGTCCCCTGGAGCTCCCCCCCATGCCTCGTGAACCCCTGGCCCTGTGTTACCCCAGTGCTGAGCTTCCCCCGTGAACCCCACAAGTTCCCAGCCCTGCCCAACCCCTCCCACCCCCTGGCCTAGGCAGCGTTGCTGGGGATAAACCCTGGTGTGCCCTGGGTGCCTAGACACCCTGGCGCTGGGTGCACCAGGCAGGGGAAGGTGCAGAGGCTGCTGGGCTGAGCTGGAAGTGGGGGTGTACTCTGCCCCCCACCCCCTCGGCGGGAGCCGCCTAGTTAAATGAACGGCTCCTGCTGCGTCCCCAGAACAAAAGCAGAAGCTGCAGTGAAATATTTATAGGTCCCCAGCTCTGTTTCTGAAAAGCAGCTTCCCCCCCTCCGGGAGCGACTCCAGCCGCCCCTGCCCAGCTGCGTGAGCCAGGCTCAGCCTGACTGCCATGGGCACAGCTTGTCCCAGCACCCCCATTCTCCTCCCCACCCGTGTCCCCTCTTGCCCAGTGCCCCTCTGCCCCTGCCTGCCACATCCCCACCACGCCCTGGCCTTCTCCTGCCCTGCTGGGATCCCGATCCCCAACCCCCTTCCTTGGCCCTGTGCTGCAGCCCCGGGGTCTAGCTGTGGGGGGCAGGGCATGTGGCTCTGTCCCGAGGGGGGCGCAGCCCCATGGCCTGGCTGGGTGGGCTCCAGGGTGCCTTTTGCAGGCGGGCGCAGCCGGGGCTCTCCCATACCCTGCAGCTCAGGCTGGCCGTGGGCTCTGCAGAGCTATGACCTAACTGGGTCGTGGAGCAGCCCCTCTCTGCACAGCACCCCCACACCGGGCACTTGCAGGGCGACATTCCCCCCAGCTCAGGGCACAGCGCACCCCCTATGCCAGGCGCCCCCCCCAGCATCCCTGCCCGCGACATTCCGACAAAGCCAAGAGCATCTCTAACGGCTTACAGCCCCCCCCCAAAAAAAACCCTGGCACTCCCCTGCCAGGCGCAGAGACAAACCCCCTGCCCCATGTCGGGGGGGGAGGGGCTGTAACCAGCAACACCTGCGCCTCCCAGCACAGCACCCCCGCCCCATGCCAACACATAGGTGCCCATCCAGGACTCTGAGCTCCCCCCCAGGGTGCCAGCTGTTGCTCAGCAACCAGCCCCCCCGCACCCGATCTTGCCACCTTACGGGAGCGGGGCTGGAAATGCCACCATGGCTATGGGGCTGTATAAATAACCGGAGGGTGGGCGGGGGGAGGCCTGCCAGAAACCCAGAGCCCCCAACCAAGAGCAGCACCCCCGGCGCTCCCAGCCCTGCGGGGAAGGGGCTCCCTGCCAACCCCCCCCCAAAAGCCGGCACCCCGACTCACCACCTCGGAGTCCTCGAAGCCATGGATACAGGAGTCGTCATACATGGAGGAGCCCAGGGCGTGTGGGGCTCAGAGAGCAGCAGGAGTGAGCGCAGGAGTGGGACGGACCCCCCAGGCGGGCCCAAACTGTATTGGCCCCACCCTGCTCAGCGGGGGGGGAGCCAGGGGCTCTGGCTCCCGCCGGGCTGGCAAAACAACAGCAGTTGCCCGTGGGCTGGGGACGGGAGGGCTCAGCTGGGGGGGCTGGGGGCCTGCAGGTCCTGGGACCCAGCTACACCTGCCTGATGGGGCTGGTAGTGGGGGAGCGGGGGCGGGGGGGGACAGCAGGAGCAAGGAGGGAGGGGGCGTGGCAGGGAGGAGCGAGAGGCAGAGAGCAGCTGAAGGGGAACAAAGAGCTGGTGCCAGGGAAGGAGGAGAGACAGGCAGGGGAGGGAGAGGCTGCAGGTTCATGGCTGTGGCTACAGAGAGGAGGGCAAAGAGAAGGGGCTCCAGGGGCAGGGGTGACCCATATAATGTGTGGGGGGGGAGTAAGGACATGCACCCTTCTGTGCACAGACCCCCCGTGCACTACTGCCAGGATCCGTGTCCCTCTGTGCACAGATTCACAGTTCCCCCCATGCACTAGTGCCAGGATCCATGTCCCCCTGTGCACAGATTCACAGTTCCCCCCCGTGCACTACTGCCAGGATCCGTGTCCCTCTGTGCACAGATTCACAGTTCTCCCCGTGCACTAGTGCCAGGATCCGTGTCCCCCTGTGCACAGATTCACAGTTCCCCCCATGCACTAGTGCCAGGATCCATGTCCCCCTGTGCACAGATTCACAGTTCCCCCCGTGCACTAGTGCCAGGATCCGTGTCCCTCTGTGCACAGATTCACGGTCCCCCTGTGCACTAGTGCCAGGATCCATGTCCCTCTGTGCACAGATTCACAGTCCCCCTGTGCACTAGTGCCAGGATCCGTGTCCCCCTGTGCACAGATTCACAGTTCCCCCCATGCACTAGTGCCAGGATCCATGTCCCTCTGTGCACAGATTCACAGTTCTCCCCGTGCACTAGTGCCAGGATCCGTGTCCCCCTGTGCACAGATTCACAGTTCCCTCATGCACTAGTGCCAGGATCCATGTCCCCCTGTGCACAGATTCACAGTTCCCCCCGTGCACTAGTGCCAGGATCCATGTCCCCCTGTGCACAAATTCACAGTTCCCCCCGTGCACTAGTGCCAGGATCCGTGTCCCTCTGTGCACAGATTCACGGTCCCCCTGTGCACTAGTGCCAGGATCCATGTCCCTCTGTGCACAGATTCACAGTCCCCCTGTGCACTAGTGCCAGGATCCGTGTCCCCCTGTGCACAGATTTACAGTTCCCCCCATGCGCTAGTGCCAGGATCCGTGTCCCCCTGTGCACAGATTCACGGTCCCCCTGTGCACTAGTGCCAGGATCCGTGTCCCTCTGTGCACAGATTTACAGTTCCCCCCGTGCGCTAGTGCCAGGATCCGTGTCCCTCTGTGCACAGATTCACAGTTCTCCCCGTGCACTAGTGCCAGGATCCATGTCCCCCTGTGCACAGATTCACAGTTCCCCCCGTGCACTAGTGCCAGGATCCGTGTCCCTCTGTGCACAGATTCACGGTCCCCCTGTGCACTAGTGCCAGGATCCATGTCCCTCTGTGCACAGATTCACGGTCCCCCTGTGCACTAGTGCCAGGATCCGTGTCCCCCTGTGCACAGATTCACGGTCCCCCTGTGCACTAGTGCCAGGATCCGTGTCCCCCTGTGCACAGATTCACGGTCCCCCTGTGCACTAGTGCCAGGATCCGTGTCCCTCTGTGCACAGATTCACGGTCCCCCTGTGCACTAGTGCCAGGATCCGTGTTCCTCTGTGCACAGATTCACGGTCCCCCTGTGCACTAGTGCCAGGATCCGTGTCCCTCTGTGCACAGACCTAGTCCCAGGATCCAGGCTCCCAGCCCCTGAGCCGCTCGCTCCGTGGAAATGGAAAGGTAATTACCATTTCCGAGCCAGCAGCAGATTTCTGCACAGGCCGGGGGAAGGGAAGGGGGCGGAGGGGAAAACCAGAGAGATGGAAATGATGGGGTGAGGGCTTCCATCCCGGAGAACACTCTGCACTTCTCACTGAGCCGCCATTAGCCCCCCACCCCCAGAGAAACGCCCTGGGCCTTGCCCACACCCTGTTTACCCCCCCGGCCGGAATCCCATGGCCCAGCCACCACCCGCCCCGCCCTGCAGCATCCTACAACCCAGGATGCCGGCACCCGGGGGATCGAACCGGGGCCACGAGAGCGGCACATGCCCCCAGTGGGGGGCTGCATCAGACTGGCATCCTCCGTGGCACTGCAGCGGGGGGCGGGGGGCTGTGACACACCCAGCAGCGGGTCTCACTTGGGCAGGCCCCACCCAGCTCCCAGCACAAAGAACATCGGGGCCCTGCACTGACCTTCCCCCCACCCTGCCCTGGCACCGCACACAGCCTCCGCCATGGGGCACCCCATGGCCTCCGGCCTTTCCAAGCAGGCTGGAGCCAGCCCGGGGGGGGAGCGGGGACAAGCTGCCCTTGTGCTGGGGGTGAGGGGAGTGGATGGGGCTGCCCCAGCCCAGCCCAGCGTTCCCGTGGCTGGGATTTGCCCATTGTCCCCCCCCCCAGTGAGCCCTGGGGACACAGCTCCACAGCAGCACCTCCCCTGGGCGCTGGGGGCAAGCGGGGGGTGTGGAAGAGGAGAGAGACCCCCCCCGCCATGCGGCACCCCTTGCACCCCCCAGACTCCTGGGTCTGGGCCCACCAGCTAGATGCCCCCTCCCTCCAGAAGTGACCCCTGGCAGCCGGGGAGAGGAAGGTGGGCAGGAACCTTGAACCCCAGCCAGATGCGGGGGGCTCCACCACCCTGCCCCCCACCACAAAAAGTCTCCCCTCCCAACCAACCGCCTGCAACAGCACCCCCCACTCAGCAGCAATTGTCTGTCACCCCCAGCTCCCCCTGGTCCCCCACAGCCCCCTCCCAATTCGCCTGCCCCCCCCATCCCTCTCCCTGTTCCCCCAGGTCCGGGGAGAAGGGCGGGGGGGACCCGGAGGCACAGGGCGGGGACGACGACCCGGGGGCACGGGGGGGGGACACGTTACCTCGTTCAGCAGGAAGGTTGCGCTGGAGTCAGAAAAAGACATAGACGGGGCCAGCGAGCCCGAGCCGAGCCCCCCGCCCCGAGCCGAGCCCCCCGCTCCCTGCGCCCGCAGCTCGGCTCTGCCCGGCCGCTCCCCGGGTGCGTGGCCGCCCCCCTCCGCCGGCTGCGCCCGCTCCGCGCCCCCCACCCCTCGCTCGCTGCTCCCTCCTCCCTCCCCTGCCCCCCCAGCCGCGTCCTCCCCCGCCCCTCCCTCCGCCACTGAGGGGCTCCGGCGCCCCATTAGCGGCTGGGGGGGGGCTGAGGGCGGCCCCCCCGGGGAGGGGAGCACCTGGGGGGGGCGGGCTCTGCTGCCCAGCGAAGGGGGGGGTCCGGCAGCTCGCACCCTGATCCCCTTCCCCAGCTGCTCACACTAACTGTGGGGGGGAAGGGCAGTACATCGTGGTCCACCCACCCCCCCCCCAGCAGGACAGGACAAGGGCATCTCCCTGCCCCATGGGAGGGAACTCACTGCCCCAGCCCCGAACCTGCCCCGGAGCCAGGCCCCCCCCCATGCTCGCCTGGCTGCAGTGGGGTGACCCCGAACCCCCTGGCCTGTACCCCATGACCCATTGGGACAGCCTGCCGGCCAGGCTGGTGCGTGGCCCTGGGGTGCATGCGAAGCAGTGTCCTGCTCCCCAAAGGGCTGGGGGGCGCTGGGGCCGTTTGCTTAGGGCAGCTGGGGCTGAGGGGGGCTGGGGCAATTTCATCTCTTGTCCTCCCCCCTTCAGAGCCAGGGGGCTGCTCACCCTGCCCCCAGTTCCGATGCTGAGTCATATTTAATAGGGATGAAATATTCCTTGGCTGTGGGAGAAGCCGCAGACAAGCTCCCCCCACGCACACACCGTAAACCAGGGGGCAGGAGAGACCCCACCACCCAAAAAGCTTGACCGGGTGGGAAAGGTGCACACCCAGCCTGTCCCAGCAGGGGGCGCTGCAGGGGGTGGGGCAGGTGCCCTGGCTATAGGGGGGTGCGCCCAGTTACTCCAGTCCCCGCCTGTCCCAGCAGGGGGTGCTGTAGGCGGTAATGCGTGCAGGGGGGCTCTGGGCTACCCCAGCCCCTGGGGGAGTTGGTGCAGTGGGAAGCATGAGGGGGTGAGCGCCCAGGGGCCTGGCGTGGGGCTGGAAGGCGAAGGCTCCCCTTCCGCGTGGGGCTGAGCCCTCAGTCCCAGCCAGCCCCTCGGCTGCTTTCTCTGGCCCCTGCCCTGCTGGTCCTGTCGGCCTGGCTGGCACCGCAGCCAGCTCTCCCACGTACCTCCATGCTGTGCCCGAACTCCAGCCCCTCGGCCCTCACCGCCCGGCCTCCCGGAAGCCTCCTGCCGGGGGCGGGGGGGGCGGCCCAAGCCTCGAGCAGCTGAGTCTGCAGCCCGAACCCTCTTTCAGGGCCAGTCCAACTCCCTCCTCCTGCCCCCAGCCGACGGTGCAGCCTCCGCCCCCAGCCCTGCTCGACAGACACGCGGCGTGGCACGGCGAGGGTGCCCACCCGGACGCTGCCTGGGCCCGCGCGTGCTGGGACCCCCGTTACCTCGTGGAGCAGGAAGACGCTGGAGTTGGAGAGAGACATGCAAGGCAGCTGCTTCCCAGGAGGAGACGCACCGGCTGCCTCCTCACCCGCCTGGCTCAGCAGCCCAGCCCAGCTCCAGGCTCTCGCAGGACACAGGCAGGAAGCCCAGCCCACGGGCTCCCACGGGACGGCTCCCGGGCCAGCACATGAGCTTCTCTCGGGATGGTGCACAAGCATCTTGTGGAATGGTGCATGAGCAGCCCTGAACTCGGGGGCTCTTGTGGGACGGGGCGGGGGCGTCGCATGAGGGTGGGATGCGAGGGTGCCATGGGGCGGGGGCATTGCATGGGACGGGGCAGGGGCCTGGGCCTGGGACGGGGGCGTCCATGGGGGTGGGATGCGAGGGTGCCATGGGGCGGGGGCGTCGCGTGGGACAGGGCAGGGGCCTGGGGTGGGGCGGGGGCATCGCGTGGGACGGGGCGGTGGCCTGGGATGGGGCGGGGGCATCGCGTGGGACGGGGCAGGGGCCTGGGACAGGGGCGTCGCATGAGGGTGGGATGCAAGGGTGCCATGGGGCGGGGCGTCGTGTAGGACGGGGCAGGGGCATCGCATGAGGGCAGGGGCATCGTGTGGGACGGGGCGGGGGCGTCGCATGGGACGGGGCAGGAGCCTGGGCCTGGGACGGGGGCGTCGCATGAGGGTGGGATGCGAGGGTGCCATGGGGCGGGGGCGTCGCGTGGGACAGGGCAGGGGCCTGGGGTGGGGCGGGGGCGTCGCGTGGGACGGGGCGGTGGCCTGGGATGGGGCGGGGGCATCGCGTGGGATGGGGCAGGGGCCTGGGATGGGGGCGTCGCATGAGGGTGGGATGCGAGGGTGCCATGGGGCAGGGTGTTGTGTGGGACGGAGCAGGGGCATCGCTTGAGGGCAGGGGCATCGTGTGTGACGGGGCAGGAGCCTGGGCCTGGGATGGGGGCGTCGCATGAGGGTGGGATGCGAGGGTGCCATGGCATGGGGCGTCGCATGGGATGGGGCGGGGGCGTCGTGTCGGATGGGGCGGGGGGATCGCATGAGGGTGGGATGCGAGGGTGCCATGGGGCGGGGGCGTAGCGTGGGACAGGGAGGGGGCCTGGGACGGGGGCGTCGCATGAGGGTGTGATGCGAGGGTGCCATGGGGCGGGGGCGACGCATGGGACGGGGCGGGAGCCTGGGATGGGGCGGGGGCGTCGCATGAGGGTGGGGTGCGGGTGCCATGAGCCCAGAGACAGGGATGGCGCAAGGCCTGCACTGATTCACCCACCCCACTGCCACGCAGCTGGAAGCTGGAGTGCGTGCTCCACGCCCCCTGCACCCCCCCTTCTACCTCCCGCTCCCCCCGTCCCAGCTGCTGGAGCCGCCCTCCTTTCCCGGCCGAGTAGCCCAGGTTCCCCCCACCCCACTGGGTTGCTCCCAAACCCCGTCACTAACCCCTCCCCAGATGTACTCTGGGGTCACAAAGGTCAGAGGCCCTGGGCAGCTGCAGGGCCTGGTCAGGGGACCGCACAAGGGGCAGGGGAGCACCCAGCCCCTCAACCCCCATGGTCTGCAAGGGTGGGGCCAAGACAAAGCCTCCGGTCTGGTCTCCCCCAGGGGCCCTGGGTGGTGGGGTAGAACTGCTGTCCCCCGGCCCCCATCGAGAAGAGAGACGTTCCCCTAGCCCAGCCAGGGACCTCTCCGAGATGCTGCCAGGAGCCTGCCATGCAGAGACAGCCTCAGCCAAGCCGAGATCTAGGTCGGTCCCAGGGGAGCTCCCAGCCAGGCCTTGCTCGGAGCGGGGAACAGCCCAATGGCTGGGGGACCACACCCATGCAGAGCCCTAGCCAGCAATGCCCCATCCTGCACTGTCTATTCCCCCCGCAGGGTGCCCAGCGACGCCCCGTGCTCAGCCCCCAGACACGTCAGTACCACCTGCTAAGCTGGGCTGGGAGATGTTCCCAGGGACCCCCAATGCTGCCGGGGGTGGGGCTGGGGGGGCTCCTCCCCTCCCATTGCGACGCCTGGGGGTGCTGTGATGCTGGGGGAGCCTTTCCCATCAAACCCAAATCCCTGTGTCCTCGTGGCCCTCCAAGCTGCCCCAGTCCCTTTGGGACCTGTCCCGTTAGCCCTGGTGGCCTGGCATCACTCCCCAAGCCTCTGGCTGCCCGGAACTGCCCCTGCCCATTCAGCTGGCTCTGGGGCCCTGGGCCAGCAGCGATGCCAGGGACATGCCCCACCCCAGAGACAGCACCAGCCTGATTTGCCTCCTTGCTCCAGGACTGTTCGAGCCACTGCCTCCATCCCCCTGGCCCCGCTCCCCACGCTGTCCCCCACATCCAGAGCAAACCCCCCAGCTCTCCTTCCCCAGCCCCGCCTGCCCGGCCCAGCCCAAGGGCTGGGTCCTTCTCAGCACTCCTGCTGCATTGACCCAGTTGTGAGACAAAGCAGCCTCCCAGGCGGGGGTGTCAAGCAGCGTGGGGGGGCATCTTTCCATTTAGCTCTTGTGAAGCAGACTCATAAATAAGAGAGCAGGGAGCCCGCGGGCCTGGCCAGCCCTGCCACTAATGGATGTGCAGAGATGCCAGCGAGCAGCCCTAGGGACGGGAGGCGTCTTGGGTTTCCAGGAGAGGAGAGAGGGAGAGAGACTCCGGGCAGCTGGGGGTAGGGGGACTCCCCTTGACTCCAGTCAGGGGAGAGCAAATCCCCAGGACTGGCAACAGAATGCATGGGGGGGTGGGGGGTGGGGGGTGGAGCGTCCCAGTGGGAGGTTCATGGCTAGGGGTGAGACCGACCTTCCCCCACCCCCAAATCTGTGTGTCTCAGCTACCAGGATTGGCCCCCTCCCTGACAGAGACTCTGGCATCCACCCGGCAGCCACTCCCGTCACTCCCTGCTCTGCAGCTCCTAGAAAGAGACTCTCCTCCCACCTGAGGGAGTGGGGTCCAGTGGTTAGAGCAGGGGGGCTGGGATCCAGGACTCCTGGGTTCTATCCCCTGCTCTGGGAGGGGAGCGGGATCTAGTGGTTAGAACAGGGAGTCTGGAAGCCAGGATGTGACGCAGCGGGGAGGGGGGAGTGTTGATCTGGGAATGTGGCAGGGGAGTTTCATTGGGGATGGGAGACCTGAGAGCCTGTCACCTGAGCCGGGGAGGGGCAGGAAACACCTCTGCCCCGGAAACTGGACAAAGGCCAGAGGAGAGAGCCTGCTGGAGGGGGTTTGGTTTCAGTTTGGTGCTGGAATGCAGGGAACCCCAAGGCTGGGGTCTAAGCTCCCTGCCCCACAGAAGGACTTGACTGAGAGGTCCTGGTTGCACCCTCAAGCTCTGGTTTAGACTGTGTTCCTATTGTCCAATAAACCTTCTGTTTTACTGGCTGGCTGAGAGTCACGGTGAATCCCAGGAAGAGGGGTGCAGGGCCCGGACTCCCCCACCCGCCGTGACACAGGGCTCCTGGGTTTTCTCCCCAGCTCTGGGAGGGGAGCGGGATCTAGTGGTTAGGGCACATGGGGTGTCACAGAGTGAACTGGGCTCTTTAAAACGCAGCTTCTCCAGCCCATCTGTGCCTTATTATCAGCCTCTTGATGGGGCCTGAGGCTGGAAGAGCAGGGGTACGTCTGGGCATTGGCACTGGCACCCGGGGCTCAGCTGAGGGCCCAGCACGGGGACAGTATGGAGCCCTCTCCTGAGCAAGCTTGGACCCCTGGCAGCATGGGGGGTTCTGGCTGGACAGGACTCTGGCTGGATTGGAGCAACAGCTCCATAGGGACAGGCTGGGATGAGGCAGAGCCCTGGGGTGCCCACAGGCTGCTGGAGATGAATGTGGCATCGAGGGATTGTTTGGGGACTCTGCGTATTATCAGTTAATAAACCCAGCCTCCAGGGAGGGGTATGATTGGCCACAGGAGAGCCCCAGGTGGAGCTATTGATTTAAGGTGCCTTGAAGAGGGGAAGCCGAAGCAGGATGCCTGCAGAGCGGCCTCTGGGCGTGGGGGAGGGGCGGGTAGTCAGGTTCCTGGGTCCTATCCCTGGCTGTGTGATCCTGGGCAAGTAGTTTAGCTGCTCTGTGCCTCAGTTTCCCCACATGTACAATGGGAATGATGCTGCTGGCACCGTTCATTCACTGATGGTTGCAAAGTGCTGTGGGATCATCCCTGGGAACGCACTGGGGAAGAACATTAGAACGGCCAGACCAGGTCAGACCAAAGGTCCATCCAGCCTGGTGGCCAATCCCAGGGGCCCCTGCTGGAATGACCAGAGCAGGTAACCATGGAGCGATCCATCCCCTGTCGCCCTGTGACGAAGTGGGACTGTTCTTAATGTTTCCTCTGAATAGTGTGGGGGTGCCTCAGTTTCCCCTAGGCAGTTCTTAAGTCTCTAGGGGGTGGGGTAAGGGTGTACGATCACTGCAGAGCCCTAGAGGGCAGGTGTGTGCAGGGGTCTGGACACACAGAATGGCCGACACCCTGTTTCCTGGCCACTGATGGCCTGGGCCCTTCCCCCCTGCAAGGTGAGAGCTAAAGGGTTGGAGAACAAAGGAATCGGGTGACCTCCTGGCCGGGGAAAGGAACAAAGCCCAGAGGAGGAGGGGCTGGAGGGAGTTTCAGTTTGGGGCTGGCTGGGACATGGAGTGAGGGGCAGACGGGGTTGTCTGGCTCACTGCCCCCCAAAATGGACCCGGCTGAGGGGTCCTGTTCTCTGCACCTACAAGCTCTGTGTTAGACCATGTTCCTGTCGTCTAATAAACCTTCTGTGTTACTGGCTGGCTGAGAGTCCCGTCTGACTGCGGAGTTGGGGGGCAGGACCCTCTGGCTGCCCCAGGACCCCGCCTGGGCGGACTCGCTGTGGGAAGCGCACGGAGGGGCAGAGGATGCTGAATGCTCCGAGGTCAGACCCAGGAAGGGGGAAGCCGGGTGAGCCGTGTGTCCTGCAGACAGGCTGCTCCCAGAGAGGAGACTTCCCCAGAGTCCTGCCTGGCTTCATGGGGAGCAGATCCAGAGCATCGCCCGGGGACTCCGTGACATGCCCATTCCCAGCTCTGGCAGACAGAGGCTAGGGACCCCACCCCTGCCCATCCTGGCGAGGAACCATTGATGGACCTGTCCTCTAGGAACTGATCTAGGGCTGAGCATTGGTGGTTGTTAATTAGCCTCGTTACAGAGGTGATGGGAATGTGAGTGAGCAATGTGTCTGTCTCTGCGGGCTGACACCCCCCACCCCTGGCCTGCAGGGGAGAGGGGGAGCCTGGCCTCCGTGGCTCCAGCAAGGGGCAGTCGGAGCCAATGGCGCCGCTGCCCAGCGTGGGGCTGGCACCTGGTGGGAGCTGAGCTCACACTTGAGTCACCCATCTGGCAGCCTGTGCCAAGCCAGGCCGGGCAACGGAGGCTCCTGGCCCCCTCTGAGCCAGTTGGGCCTCCGTCTCTCAGCCATGTCGGCCTGGCCCTCCTCCACCCCCGGGCCAGCTGGCCTCTCCACCCACAGGTGGCACCCAGGGGCCCTTCGCTGCTGTGGGAAGCAGCTGGTGGCTCCAGAGTGGGGCACGGTGATCCCCACCCCTCCTTCCAAACGAGGCCAGCTCAGAGCCTCAGCCGCCCCCCAGCACATCAGCGGCCCAGCACCCTGCCCCCAGGACGGCCCGTGGCGCGCTCCTCCAGGTCCCTGGAGCATCCCAGCATGCTGCGCCCAGCACTACCTGCCCCCAACCCCTGAGTGGTTCTGACCTGCCTGGGGATGGCCCGGGACCCGACTCTTTCCCTCCCTCGCTGCCAGGGGAGCTGGAATTTCAGAGCATTTCCGCCAGCTTCCCCTGGCACAGCACTGCCTCTGTATATAGCTGGGCCTGGGCAGAGCTTCTTGCTGATGCTCCCAGGATCTGGGGGGGCGGGGATGGGCTGTCTCCTCCTGGCACCCGGGGTCCAGCGCAAAAGTCTCGCCCAGCACAGGGCTCCCGGCACTGCCGCAGCTCCCAGTTCCGCCCCCACATCCGAGCATCAGCGCCTGGCCCCAGCTTGAGGGATAAGCCATTGCTCATGTCTTTGGTAATGCGGGAAAGGGTGTTTGTCCAGTGGTGAGAGCTGGGGGCTGGGAGCTGGAACTCCAGGGTTCTCTCTCTCCCTGGCTCGGGGCGGGGCGGGGGGCAGTGGGGTCTGGTGTTTAGAGCAGGCCACAGGGGGGCTGGAAGGAAACCTGCCTCTAGTAGTCAGAGGTGGATGGAAGCCAGGACTCCTGGGTTCTCCCGTTGCTGCTCTCCTCCCAAGGCCGGGCGGGAATGCAGGTGATAACTCGATGCTCCAATGGGAAAGGCAAAGAGCAGGTTTCCCCCCACAAATACAAACCCTGGGTGTGAGGGAGATGCTGGGCAGGGAGAACTGAGAGGCTGTGGGGAGGAAAATGCTGCCTATCCCCCTGCTCTACGCTGCTGGCCCCCCCTGGATTTGTAGAGGGCCCGTGGGGGAGGGTCTCTGCTCAATGCACCAGATTCCACCCCGGGCTCCCTGCTGTGACGGGGGGCGGCATTCCAGGTTTACACCGGTGCAGCTGAGAGTGGGGTCTGGCCCCGCGTCCGTCCGTCTGTCTCTGACACACGCCTGTGCCCGCGATGAAGCAGGCAGATCCCCCTCCCCCTGCCCCGAAGCAGCAGGATCCCGCCACAGAGACGACAGGACTTGCTGGCTCCTACCTCTAGAAATATTTCAGAGCCCCCCTCCATTGGGCAGTATGGGGGCAAGTGGGAGGGGGGCTTGGTGGGGTGAGCAGGGCCCCCTCCTGGCCCCCAGCCCCCCGGCAGGGGACAGGCTGGGGTGTCTCCCACTGCTGAACGGCTCTCAGAATTAGGGCATCTTGCGAGCGCTCCAGCAGCGTATGAATTATTGAGGAGCTGCCAGGCAGATTTGCAGAAACACCTTCCCCTGGGCGCCTGCAAACCCACCCCCGCCCAGGCCAGCGTGGAAAACACCAGCCCGGCATGGGGCCGCGGGTGCGGCTGCAGGGGAAGGGCAGCCAGGGACAGGAGTGACCCCAGCAGAGGGGAGGGGAGCAGCCCCCGATCTCACCACTTTTCCTCTGCCTGCTGACTCGCTGGGTCTGCTCCAGCGTGCCCTGGAGCCCAGGGCTGTCCCTTCTCATCTGGGGGGCGGGGGGGCTTGGATACACGTATGTAGCACTTTGGCATGTATCTGTGTCTCTCTGCGGCCCTGCCTGGGGCGTGTGCACAAGATCGGGGCATGGAGGCAGGAGCCCTGGGGCAGCAGAGGGATCCGAGCCTCAGCCCCGTGCAGCTGCTGGGGGGGGGTGGGGGGTATGTTTGTGTCACAGACGCCAGGACACGGGGGCGGGGGGAGCATGTGTCTGGTAGCGACAGCTGCTCTCACAATGCTGCAGCCTCGAAGCGACTCCATGTGGGCGGCCGAGAGAGGCTGGCACCCGTGTGGGAAGGAGGGCCCCTGCCCGGTGCGTGTGTGAATGCGGCCCCACCCCCGACACACTCCCCGGGGTTATGTGTGCAGCCCTGCACGTGGACGATACGCACGCCCAGGAGACCCAGCGCCGTACCCTTGCCTGGCTCCGCTCCTTGCCCACAACACGCCACTCGCACCAGCTCCCTGGCTTGGGGCCAGTCTATCGTCTCAAGCCGCAGGCCCAGCGGAGCGCCCAGGGGCTGCTCTCCGTGGAGCATGACAGCATGGCAGGGCTCTGACCCCTGGGGAGGTTAGACCCCCTGGCACCTGCCCCCAAGAGTCCGTTCTAGCTCAGACATGGGCCCACGGTTTCAACTGGATACAGGATTCTTCTTTGCTTCCTGCCCTACACTGCTGTTCAGCAGCTGCCACATCCCACCCCAGAGGTGGCTGCATTTCAGTGCTAGGTGAGCACTGTCACAGAGTGTGGGGGAGTCCAGGCTCTGCATCCCTCTTCCTGGGATTCACTGAGACTCTCAGCCAGCTAGGAAAACAGAAGGTTTATTGGACAACAGGAACACAGTCCAAAACAGAGGTTGTGGGTACAACCAGGACCCCTCAATCAAGTCCTTCTGGGGGAGCAGGGACCTTAGACCCCAGCCCTGGGGTTCCCAGCCCCAAACTGAAACTAAACCCCCCCCAGCAGGCTCCCTCCTGCAGCCTCTGTCCACATTCTTGGGCAGAGGTGTTACCTCCCCCTCCCCCTCCTGTCTCTGATCACCTCCACCTTGGCCGGTTCCGGCTCTAGGCGGCCGCTCCCCACCCGATGGCCCAGGTAAGTTACTTCAGCCATCCCCACCTTGCACTTCTCCGCTTTGACAGTCAGCCCAGCCCCCTGGAGTCGGTCTAGCACTTGTCTAACCTGGGACACATGGTCCTCCCAGGTCTGGCTAAAGACACAGATGTCATCAATATACGCCACGGCAAAACTCTCCATCCCCCTCAGGAGCTGGTCCACCAGGCGCTGGAAGGTGGCCGGTGCTCCCTTGAGGCCGACAGGCAGGGTCAGGAACTCATAGAGCCCCAGAGGGGTGATAAAGGCCGATTTCAGCCGGGCATCTGCATCCAGCGGCACTTGCCAGTAGCCCTTTGTAAGGTCCATGGTGGTAAGGTACCGGGCTCCTCCCAGCTTGTCTAGGAGCTCGTCAGGCCTGGGCATGGGGTAGGCATCAGATACAGTGATGGCATTGAGCTTCCGATAGTCCACACAGAACTGGACCGACCCATTCTTTTTGGGGACCAGCACCACCGGCAAGGCCCAAGGGCTGGCCGATGGCTGGATCACCCCCAAAGCCAGCATGTCCCGGACCTCTCTTTCCAGGTCCTGAGCAGTTTTCCCTGTGACTCAGAAGGGGGAGCATCTTATCGGCGGGTGCGACCCTGTCTGCACCCGGTGGACAGTCAGATTCGTGCGTCCAGGCTCGTTGGAGAACAGCTGTCGGTACGGATGCAGCACCCCCCTGACCTCAGCTTGCTGGGCAGGGGTTAGCTGATCCGAGAGGGGAATTCTTTCCAGGAGGGAACCAGCTCTGGTCCCAGGGAACAGATCTACTAAAGGGTCATCTCCCTGCTCCTCCCACTGACCACACACAGCTAACACCACATTCCCCCTGGCATAATATGGCTTCATCATATTCACATGGTACACCCGGCGGTGGTGGGCCCGGTTCGACAGCTCCACCACATAGTTTACCTCATTGAGCTGCTTGACAACCTTGAAAGGGCCCTCCCAGGCAGCCTGTAGTTTGTTCTTTCTCACGGGGATGAGAACCATCACCGGATCCCCGGTGGCGTAGGCATGGGCCCGCGCCGTGCGGTCATACCAGACCTTCCACTTCCTCTGGGCTCTGGCCAGATTCTCCCTGGCCAGGCCCATGAGTTCAGCCAGTCTCTCTCGGAAGATCAGGACATACTCCACCACTGACTCTCCATCGGGAGTGGCCTTCCCCTCCCACTCGTCTCTCATCAGGTCCAGGGGGCCCCTCACCCTCCTTCCATATAACAGTTCGAAAAGGCAAAAATCCGGTAGACTCCTGGGGCACCTCCCTGTACGCGAACAGCAGGTGAGGTAAGTACTTGTCCCAATCCTGCGGGTGCTGGTTCATAAATGTTTTCAGCATCATCTTTAGCGTCCCATTGAACCTCTCCACCAGCCCATTGGACTGGGGGTGATAAGCTGAGGCCCAGTCGTGCCGGACCCCACATTTCAACGAAGTCAACGATTGGCTACGCAGGTGGTGTCGGAGAGAAGGCTTTGGATTCTTTGACCATGGGATGGTGTTCCAAGAAGGAGGAGTGCTAGGCAGAGACGGGCTCCACCTAACGAAGAGAGGGAAGAGCATCTTCGCAAGCAGGCTGGCTAACCTAGTGAGGAGGGCTTTAAACTAGCTTCACCGGGGGAAGGAGATCAAAGCCCTGAGGTAAGTGGGGAAGTGGGATATTGGGAGGAGGCACGAGCTGGAGCGCATGAGAGGGGAGGGCTCCTGCCTCATACTGAGAAAGAGGGGCGATCAGCAGGTTACCTCAAGTGCCTATATACAAACGCACGAAGCCTGGGAAACAAGCAGGGAGAACTGGAAGTCCTGGCACAGTCAAGGAATTATGACGTGATTGGAATAACAGAGACTTGGTGGGATAACTCACATGACTGGAGTACTGTCATGGATGGATATAAACTGTTCAGGAAGGACAGGCAGGGCAGAAAAGGTGGGGGAGTTGCACTGTATGTAAGGGAGCAGTATGACTGCTCAGAGCTCCGGTATGAAACTGCAGAAAAACCTGAGTGTCTCTGGATCAAGTTTAGAAGTGTGAGCAACAAGGGTGATGTCGTGGTGGGAGTCTGCTATAGACCACCGGACCAGGGCGATGAGGTGGACGAGGCTTTCCTCCGGCAACTCACGGAAGTTACTAGATCGCAGGCCGTGGTTCTCATGGGAGACTTCAATCACCCTGATATCTGCTGGGAGAGCAATACAGTGGTGCACAGATAATCCAGGAAGTTTTTGGAAAGGGTAGGGGACAATTTCCTGGTGCAAGTGCTGGAGGAACCAACTAGGGGCAGAGCTCTTCTTGACCTGCTGCTCACAAACCGGGAAGAATTAGTGGGGGAAGCAAAAGTGGATGGGAACTGGGGAGGCAGTGACCATGAGATGGTCGAGTTCAGGATCCTAACACAAGGAAGAAAGGAGAGCAGCAGAATACAGACCCTGGACTTCAGAAAAGCAGACTTTGACTCCCTCAGGGAACTGATCGGCAAGATCCCCTGGGAGAATAACATGAGGGGGAAAGGAGTCCAGGAGAGCTGGCTGTATTTTAAAGAATCCTTATTGAGGTTCCAGGGACAAACCATCCCGATGTGTAGAAAGAATAGTAAATATGGCAGGCGACCAGCTTGGCTTAACAGTGAAATCCTTGCTGATCTTAAACACAAAAAAGAAGCTTACAAGAAGTGGAAGATTGGACAAATGACCAGGGATGAGTATAAAAATATTGCTCGGGCTTGCAGGAGTGAAATCAGGAAGGCCAAATCACACCTGGAGTTGCAGCTAGCAAGAGATGTTAAGAGCAACAAGAAGGGTTTCTTCAGGTATGTTAGCAACAAGAAGAAAGTCAAGGAAAGTGTGGGCCCCTTACTGAATGAGGGAGGCAACCGAGTGACAGAGGATGTGGAAAAAGCTAATGTGCTCAATGCTTTTTTTGCCTCTGTCTTCAAGAACAAGGTCAGCTCCCAGACTACTGCACTGGGCAGCACAACATGGGGAGAAGGTGACCAGCCCTCTGTGAAGGAAGAAGTGGTTCGGGACTATTTAGAAAAGCTGGATGAGCACAAGTCCATGGGGCCGGAGGCGCTGCATCCGAGAGCACTAAAGGAGTTGGTGGATGTGATTGCAGAGCCATTGGCCATTATCTTTGAAAACTCATGGCGATCGGGGGAGGTCCCAGATGACTGGAAAAAGGCTAATGTAGTGCCCATCTTTAAAAAAGGGAAGAAGGAGGATCCTGGGAACTACAGGCCAGTCGGCCTCACCTCAGTCCCCGGAAAAATCATGGAACAGGTCCTCAAGGAATCAATTCTGAAGCACTTAGAGGAGAGGAAAGTGATCAGGAACAGTCAGCATGGATTCACCAAGGGCAAGTCATGCCTGACTAATCTAATCGCCTTCTATGATGAGATAACTGGCTCTGTGGATGAGGGGAAAGCAGTGGACGTGTTGTTCCTTGACTTTAGCAAAGCTTTTGACACGGTCTCCCACAGTATTCTTGCCAGCAAGTTAAAGAAGTCTGGGCTGGATGAATGGACTATAAGGTGGATAGAAAGCTGGCTAGATTGTCGGGCTCAACGGGTAGTGATCAATGGCTCCATGTCTAGTTGGCAGCCGGTATCAAGTGGAGTGCCCCAGGGGTCGGTCCTGGGGCCGGTTTTGTCCAATATCTTCATAAATGATCTGGAGGATGGTGTGGATTGCACCCTCAGCAAGTTTGCAGATGACACTAAACTGGGAGGAGTGGTAGATACGCTGGAGGGTAGGGATAGGATACAGAGGGACCTAGACAAATTGGAGGATTGGGCCAAAAGAAATCTGATGAGGTTCAACAAGGCCAAGTGCAGAGTCCTGCACTTAGGATGGAAGAATCCCATGCACCGCTACAGACTAGGGACCGAATGGCTAGGCAGCAGTTCTGCAGAAAAGGACCTAGGGGTGACAGTGGACGAGAAGCTGGATATGAGTCAACAGTGTGCCCTTGTTGCCAAGAAGGCCAATGGCATTTTGGGATGTATAAGTAGGGGAATTGCCAGCAGATCGAGGGACGTGATCCGTTCCCCTCTATTCGACATTGGTGAGGCCTCATCTGGAGTACTGTGTCCAGTTTTGGGCCCCACACTACAAGAAGGATGTGGAAAAATTGGAAAGAGTCCCATGGAGGGCAACAAAAATGATTAGGGGACTGGAACACATGACTTATGAGGAGAGGCTGAGGGAACTGGGGATGTTTAGTCTTCAGAAGAGAAGAATGAGGGGGGATTTGATAGCTGCTTTCAACTACCTGAAAGGAGGTTCCAAAGAGGATGGCTCTAGACTGTTCTCAGTGGTAGCAGATGACAGAACAAGGAGTAATGGTCTCAAGTTGCAGTGGGGGAGATTTAGGTTGGATATTAGGAAAAACTTTTTCACTAGGAGGGTGGTGAAGCACTGGAATGGGTTACCTAGGGAGGTGGTGGAATCTCCTTCCCTAGAAGTTTTTAAGGTCAGGCTTGACAAAGGCCTGGCTGGGATGATTTAGTTGGGGATCAGTTCTGCTTTGAGCAGGGGGTTGGACTAGATGACCTCCTGAGGTCCCTTCCAACCCTGATATTCTATGATTCTATGATTCTCCCACAAGCACCGGAGCAGGGCCGACATGAAGTTGGAGCCTTGGTCTGTCAAGACTTCCCTGGGGAACCCCACTCGGCTGAAAATGGTCAGGAGCGCATCTGCCACGGTGTCTGCTTCAATGGAAGCTAAGGGCACTGCCTCGGGGTAGCGGGTGGCGAAATCTACCACCACCAGAATGTATTTCTTCCCCGACCGGGTCGTCTTGCTGAGAGGCCCCACGATGTCCATGGCCACCTTCTGGAAAGGCTCCTCTATGATGGGCAAAGGTCTCAACGCCGCTTTCCCCTTGTCCCGGGCCTTCCCCACCCTCTGACAGGGGTCACAGGATCGGCAATACTGCCGGACGGTGGTAAAGACCCCGGGCCAGTAAAAGTTCTGTAGCAACCTCTGCCGGGTGCGCCGGATTCCCTGGTGCCCTGCGAGGGGGATGTCATGGGCCAGGGACAGGAGCTTGCGGCGATACTTCTGGGGGACCACCAGCTGCCTCCTGATCCCACAGGACTCCCCTTCCCCTGGGGGAGCCCATTCTCGGCACAGGAACCCCTTCTCCCACAGGAACCTCTCCTGGCAGCCTCTCCTCATGGTCCGTCCCACCCTGAGGTCGGCCAGGTCCCTGAGCTTCCGCAAGGAGGGATCTTCCCTCAACTCGGCCTGGAACTCAGCGGCTGGGGAAGGGATGGGGCCCGGTTCCCCCTCAGTGGCCAGGTCTGAGGCCTCAGCCTCTCTGAGCCGTGCCCCTCGGTGCTCCCTCCCCACCAGAGTAGGGTCCTGCGCCTCCGGTGTGGTACCCTCCCCAAGGTCAGGGCGCAGTGCCCCTCGCCGGCTCTGGCTACGGGTCACAACCAGGGCGGTCTGAGGCTTGCTTGGCCAGTCCTCTAGGTCTCCCCCCATCAAAACCTCAGTGGGCAAATGGTGGTGTACCCCCACATCCTTGGGGCCCTTCTTGGCTTCCCATTTCTGGTGTACCCTTGCCACGGGCACCTTAAATGGGGTCCCGCCCACCCCCGTCAGGGTCAGGTAGGTGTTGGGCACCACCCGATCTGGGGCCACCACCTCGGCCCGGGCCAGTGTCACCTCCGCGCCCGTATCCCAGTATCCATTGACCTTCCTCCCATCCACCTCCAGGGGAACAAGGCACTCTCTCCGGAGGGACAGCCCCGCACCCACCCTGTAAACCGGGAACCCTGAGTCCAGAGCACCCAGCCCTCTGGCGGAGCTGGCCGGGGGTACTCTTCCCTCCTGAGCAGGTGGTAAGCTGGCAGCCCCCCTTGCCTGGGCCGTCTGCCCCTCGTCCAGCTGGGTCCCTACCCAGTTAACCCTGGGTAGGTTGGGTCTGCTCAGTTTGTCCCTGAGCCCGGGGCACTGGGCCCGTACGTGGCCTCTCTGGCCACAGTGATAGCAGCTCAGGTCACGTTGGTCCCCTCGAGCGGGTCGGAGGGGCCCGACGCCAGGCGTTCCCCTTGGGAGGGGGTTCTCCCTATTTCCCCGCTGGGAGGTCCCATGGTGACTCTCTCTCTGCATCGGGGGGAGCCTGTTCTTTTGGGACTCCTCCCGGCTACCCCCTGACCGACTGTTCACAAACTCGTCGGCCAGCTGCCCTGCGTGCCGGGGGTTCTCTAGCTTTTTGTCCACCAGCCACAGCCTCAGGTCGGAAGGGCACTGTTCATACAGCTGCTCCAGTACGATGAGGTCAAGCAGGTCCTCTTTAGCTTGGGCCCCCGCTGTCCACTTGCGGGCACATCCCTGCATCCGGTGGACCAGCTGTAGGTAGGTGACCTCAGGCGTTTTACGCTGACCCCGGAACCTTCTCCGGTACATCTCGGGGGCCAGCCCAAACTCACGGAGCAGGGCCTGTTTGAACAGTTCATAGTCCCCTGCCTCCGCCCCTGTCATCCGGCTGTAAACCTCCACGGCTTTGGGGTCCAGTAAGGGGGTGAGGAACTGGAGCCTGTCTGCACGGTCAACCTGTGCATCTCGCAGGCATTCTCAAAGGCCGTCAGGAAGCTATCTATGTCCTCCCCCTCCTTCCGCTGGGCCAGGAAGCACTTATCAAAGCTCCTTGCAGTCTTGGGTCCCCCCTCACTCACCGCAGCCGGGGCCCCACTGCTCCTCAGCCTGGCCAGCTCCAGTTCATGCTGTCTCTGTTTCTCCTTCTCCTGACGTTCCCTCTCCTTCTCCTGACGCTCCCTCTCCTTCTCCTCCTGCTCATGTTGACGTTGTTTCTCCTCATGTTGACGTTGTTTTTCATGATCCTCCAGCTCCCGCATTTTCATCTCCCTCTCCCATTCCAGCCGCATCCGCTCCAGGGATGGGGAGCTCCGCTGGGAGGATCCCCTGCTGGCTGCTGGGGTCAGGGGGCCCTCGGTATTCGCTGGGCTTCCCCCAACCCCTCCCCCAGGCATAGGTAGGAAGGGTCTCGGGATGTCCTCGGCAGCAGTCTGACCCCTCCCAGCCTGGTCAGGCCCCAGGGCCCACGCTGCGTCCCCCGGGCGGCTTCCCTCAGGGACAGGGATCGGGTCATCCAAGCGATCCCTCTCCTCCAGCTGGGCAATCAGCTGTTCCTTGGTGGACTTCCCAATGCGCAGCCCCCTCTGCCTGCACAGCTCCACCAGGTCGCTCTTCAGGCGTTTAGCGTACATCTCCCGGCTGGCCACTCGCAGGCTGAGCAGCTGTCCACGGTTTCCAGGAAAAGCCCTAGTGTGCCAGTCCTTCTTGAGGTCACCACCTCTTTGCCAGGGTCGAGCTGCAGACTCCTCCGCCCCTGGGACCGCTCGCTGCAATCCCCCGGGGGACCCTGTTACTGCAAAAGTCCTTCTCTCTGGTCACACACTCCCAGGGGTTAACCGCCCCCTGGAACCATCTCTCTCTGAATCTTCAGCACGCCTGGTCCCCATCAATCCCCCTTCATTTTACTGTTCCCCAGTCACTTACTGCAGGAAGCGCCGTTCACGGGGTGCAGTAGATCCCACCACTACCACCAATTGTCACGGAGTGTGGGGGAGTCCAGGCCCTGCACCCCTCTTCCTGGGATTCACTGAGACTCTCAGCCAGCCAGTAAAACAGAAGGTTTATTGGACAACAGGAACACAGTCCAAAACAGAGCTTGTGGGTACACCCAGGACCCCTCAGTGAAGTCCTTCTGGGGGGCAGGGAGCTTAGACCCCAGCCCTGGGGTTCCCTGTGTTCCTCCACCCAGCCCCAAACTGAAACTAAACCCACCCAGCAGGTTCCCTGCTGCAGCCTCTGTCCACATTCCTGGGCAGAGGTGTCACCTCCCCCTCCCCCTCCTGGTTCAGGTGACAGGCTCTCAGGTCTCCCGTCCCCAGGGCACATTCCCAGGTCAACACTCCCCCCTCCCTGCTGCCTCACATCGTCATAAGCACCCCCTGAAGGGAGGGGGTGCGAGGACCATGCCTGTAGGGCCCACAGCTCTCTGTGCCCCAGGCCGCGTGCCTGGAGGTTGCCTCCCCCCGGGCTTTAGGAGGCTGCTGGCTGCAGTGCCAGGCTGCCGCGGGGCAGGTCCATCCCTCTGGTGCAGCGAGGGCCCTAGGGCAAGAGGTGCAGGGTGCCAGCTGCCCCACCCAGCATGGCAGGGCCCCCCTGCCCACTCTATGTCCCTGGAGTGTGGGGATCACCCCGGAGGGCCTCCTGGGACCTGAGCTGCAATAACGCCCCGTCCCCAGGGCTCTGAGTGCTCCTTGCCCCCTTCCTCTCCACCTGCTCCCCCAGCCCACTTCCCCCATCAGTGCCCCGGCCTCCTGCCCCTGTCAGCACCCACAAGGTCTCCATTACAGAATTCCCTCCTCTCGCCCCAGTCTCCACCCCTGCCCTGGGCTCTCCCCAGGAGCCCCCTGGCCGGATTCCCACCAGCCTCTTGAGGAAGCTGGCGGTGGTGTCCGAGGCGATGCTGCCAGCCAAGTGCTTGAAGTGGCTCTCGTGTTTCTGGAACTCCCGGGGGGTCTGTGGGGAGACGGGATGACAGACCTGGGGGGGCTGCAGGGGCCTGGAGCCCAGCGGTCTCCCGGAGCAGGAGGCAGGCCCCGTGGGCTGGGACGGTGCCAGGCTGCTCCAGCTCTGGGGCCTTGGCCGGTTCCTGGGTTTTCCCTCCAGCAGGCAGGGCTGGAAACCCACTGGGCGCTCAAGGGGAGCTGAGATTCTCTGAGCATCTGGGGCTTGGGCCAGGCGGGAGCAGGGCGCTGTGTGCTGGGGAACAGGCTCGGCCCAGACTAGCATGGGGGAGGAATGGTACATGGCTTGGAGGGAGGGGGGTGCTCAGGGTCCTGGGGGGGGCAGGCCTGGGGGGTCACTCCCTGGTGGGGGAGGTGTCCCTGAGGCTGGGCTTGGTCATTGAGGGGCCCCCCCAAACGGCAGGGCAAGGAGCAGCAGCACTGGCCACCCTGCTGCCCCCCCAGCCTTGGCCCTGCGGCCCCTCTGCTGAGTGGCCAGGGGGCGGCCAGTGCTGCCGCCCCTCACCACTGCACTGGGGCTGGCGCGTGTGCCAGGGGCCTGCCTGGCCGTGCCCGGCTTCCAGCAGCCCCTGCCCCCTCGGCTCTGCCCACGGGGCGTGCTGAGCACCAGCCGCCGACCTGATGGGGGGAGCGCCCGTGCGAGGCAGCTGGGCAGGACATGTCCTGTTCCCGACCCCACCCCAAGACAGCCAGGGCCCCCCAGCAAGGGAAGGCCCCATGTCCCATTCCCACAGCCCCCAAGACACTGCCAGGCTCCATCCCCGGTTCCCCCACCTCGGCCCTCCCTCTCCTGGGGGGGTGGGCAGCCGGTGGGTGCAGGTGGGTGCTCGCTCCCCGTCACATGCCAGGCTGGGCCCAGCTAAGGACCGAGCAGCTGGGTGGGGCATGCCCTGGGGGGGAATGGAGACTCAGGATGGGGAGCGGGAACCTCTGCCCCCGCCCCCTTGGCCCCACAGCCTGCAGCCCGGGCTGCAGAGAGTTAAATGCCCAAGCTGGGGGCAGGGGGCTCTGCTCACCTGAAAGGCTGGCGGGGAGGCGGCTGCTGCAAGCTCGCCCAGGCTCGACATCTCTGGCGGCACCGGGCAGCGGGGTGGGCAGGTGGCAGGGGAAGGGGAGGGCAGCGTGCCAGGGTCACTGGCTCGGTCGCTGGCTCTGCCTCCCTCTCAGCATCACATCCCGCCTGTCGCTGCCAGCTCCCCTTCTCCCTGCGCCCACCACCGTGGTGTCAGAGCTTTGCCCTCCCCCCAGCCAGCCCAGGGACCCCTGAGCTGGGCCCTGGCAGGCCGAGTGGGGGGACTCCTGGATTGGGGGACCCTGAGCTGGGCCCTGGCTGGCAGGTGGTAGCTCCTGGCCTCTGCTGGGCTCCCAGAACCACATGGGCCCAGCCGGGCGAAGGTGCATTTTTGCAGAGCATCTTCCAGCGGGGCCTGTTTCCAGTTAGGTGTGGGGCGAGAGCTGGGCGGGGAGTGGGCCAGGGGCCGGGGACCAGCCAAGGAGCTGGCCAGACTGAGCCTTTCGGGGGACACATCCATTTGTTCATTCATTCTTCACCCCCTGCCTCCTGCCTGTGAGGAGAGCCCCTGCGTCCCGGCCAAGGCTGGTCTCCCGGCTGTGGCCATGGCTGCGGGATACTGAGCCGTCTGGGAGGTGAAGCTCCTGAAGGCAGAGCAGATGCAGCAGTGCCGGAACAGGAGCCAGCTCCCATGTGTGTGGGGCAGGCATGGGACAGGGGGGGCTGGGGCAGGGGGATGGGGTGGGAGGGTCTCTTTGAATGAGCAATTGGGCAAAGCAAAGGGTCACATGATGCCAGGGCATTGGTGGAGAAAAGCTGCCAGGAGGGACTGAGGACAGGAAGGTTGTGTGTGTGTGTGGCCATGTTGTGTGGCTGTGTGTCACACACACAGGAGTGTCCCTGTGTGAGTGTGCAAAGCAGGGCTTTGCTTTTGTACAGACTTGTGCAGGCGTGTGTACGGTGGGGAGAGTGTTCATGGGGGGGGGTGCGTGTGTGTGTTTGCATGTGCACCGTGGTGCTTAGTCACCGGCACAGACCTGCAGAGCCCATGTGTTCTCTGTGACACCTGCCCCCGCTGGGCTGAGCAGCCCCTGCTCCCACAGGTAGCCCCTCAGGCCTGGCAGGGCCTTTCCCCACCTGCTGTTACCACCACCCTGAGACCGGATCCAGGGCTGGTCTCGGGGGTCCGCTGCGCTGCAGCTGCCTGCAGGCCAAGGCTGGGCTGGGTCGCTCCCGGCGCCCGGCATCCAGCTTCTCCCTGGACCCTCCCTTGTGGCGGTCGCTGGTCTAGGAACGCCGTCGGGACGTTCAGCGCCCGCTGCCGGCTGTCCCCTTCTCGGGGCTCCCCATCATCCTGGGTGTCCTCGTGCTTGTACCTCCAAGGGGCACCCCTACCCCAGCCGGTCCCGGCCTTGCGCTCCGGTGGGGCTGGTAGCAGCTGGGAGACGCCACCAGAGGGCGCAGGAAGCTTTGAAATCAGCGGTCAGACCCTGCTGCCGTGGGGCCCGTGCAGTGCCGCCCCTCTGCCTGGCATGCACCCCCCGTGCCGCCAGGGCCCCCGGCGCAGCCAGGCCACGGATTGGGTCTGCCCAGCACTGCAGCTCGGGGCCTCTCCTTAGAGCCCAACTTCCCATGGGAGCAGAGCCCTCCGCCGCTGGCCCCAGCTGCCCTCCCAGGGTGGGGCCCAGCTCTGGGGAAGTCTGGGGTCTGGCCACCACTCCAGGCTTGGAAACGCACAAGTCACGCATGCACACGGTCACCCACAGTCCTGCCTGTGTGCAAACACACACACACGCATGCACACCCACGCCGTTCCCCCCCTTGGAGGCAGAGAGGGACACTGGGGTGGCAGTTCCAGCTGTTGGATTTGGGAGGGGCAGCTGCTGTCACAGGCTGCTGGTGTCCCAAAGCCCATGCACAGTGGAGTCAGGCGTGTGAGCCCCATTTCGCAGCTGGGGAAACTGAGGCACATATTGGGTGTTAAGTGACTTGTCTAAGGTTGAACAGCAAGGCAGGGAATAGAACCCAGGCATCCGGGCTCCCGGTTGCCTGCTTTGATCACTAGACCCCACTTCCCTCCCTGAAGGAGCCTTGGAGGAGACGCTGAAGACCCTGTCTCCCGTCCAGCACCCGCTGGGTTCCCCCAGGGGCCCCGCTGGTGCTGGCTGTAGCCCCTCCCCCCATCACATCCTGGAACATTGTCTTTTTTTGCCTGTGAACTTTCACCCCCCATTCCACGGGTTGCCGTGGCAACTTTGTTTACAGCATAATTTGGATCAATCAAATCCGAGGCACAGCCGGTGACAGGTCTGTTGCTAGGCGATGGGAAGCCCAATGGAAGTTGGGTGCTGATCACCTCAGTGTTATTCTTGGTGCCCAGGGGGCTGGGCGTGGCGGGGGGGGCATATGGGGGTGGGCGCCTGGGGAGGCTCAGACTGGGGCTGACCCACTGAGAAACACCCCGCTCTGAAGGGCCTGGATTCACAGCCGGCAGCAAGGCCCAGCTAGTCCATCCCTGGCCTCTCCCCCAGGGGGCGCTGCGGGGAGCAGGGCAGGAGTGCTGGCTGGGGGGGAGGGGAGCTCCCGGCCTCTCTGTGCCTTAGTTTCCCTGTCTGTAACGGGAGGGCTTCCAGCTCGCGCTGTGTGATTCCGATCCAGATCTGGATCCGGCAGAGCGCAGGGCCGTTTGGCCGCCCTGAGCTGGGTGGATTTCAGAGCAACCCGGGCATAGTGCAGCTTTGCCTCTGAACCTTTCCCAACCGCGTCTAAAGTAAATAGGGCCAGATTCAGGAAATCTGGAGTCACCCACTGACTGCAGCGGGCTCAGGGCGGGATTCTGAGCTCAGTTGCCCCGGAGTAAATCCGGAGTCACCTCCCCGACATGGATCCCAGTGCAGGGCCTGCCCTGGGGGTCGGGGCTGGATGCTGCAGGCGGCTGTAACTGGCTCATCAGGCTGAGGGATCTGATACGGGGGGAGGATTTGCCATTCGTCCTGGCTAGTGCTTTTCTGTTTTGTTTTGTTGGTGACATCTTCGCACCTTGCTCCCCTCTGGTGCTGGACCCAGCCGCTCCATATCACTCCTGTGTCCCTTCCTGGCTCCGGGCACCGTGGCGTCTGGCAACCGAAACTTCAGGGACATAGTAACACCTGGATGGCAGGACTCCTGGGTTCTTGCCTCAGCTCTGCAGCTGATTCACCGCATGACCTTGGGCAAGTCACGGCACCTTCCCCTGCCTCAGTTTACCCCTTGACAATGGGAATGGTTGTATCCACCTCCTTGTGCAGGGGGGAAGCTTAGTTAATAAGTGTTGGGTGCTTGGAGATGTGTTAGCTTATCACTACTCTGGAACCTGGCAATGAAAATACCATTGTAATAATTAATCCCAGAGAGCTTTACAAAGGTAAGGAGCTGAGCTGTGTGCAGGAATTGCCTCGCCTACTGCTGAAATGCAGCCTCTTCTAGGGTGGGCCACAGCAGCTGTTTAACCGCTCACAGCAACAGCTTCCGACAGAGAGTGGGAAATAATTCCAGGTGCACCTGGAACAAAGGGCACTGTGTCTGCCCAGGACAGCGGGCCCAGTATGTCTCCTCTTGGAAAGGGTTCCACAGGATTGTTAATGGTGGCAGTGCACACACAGAGATCCAGGTCTGGCAGGGTAGGGGGTCTAGTGGCTTAGAACATAGGCCATGGAGCCCGGACTCCTGGGTTCTATTCCCTGTTGTCTTGTGGGGAAGCCCGTTGGTTTTTCATTTTCCTGTTGGGGTCCTGAAAGGGTTAATGTCACCCACGTGGTTCCCCTGCCCTGATCCCATGCACCAGAATCTGATGCAATGGAAATTTAGGAAGGAAGGAAGGAAGGAAGGAAGGAAGGGAAAGAAATACATAAATACATAAATAAATAAATAACGGCGTCCAAAGGGCCCAGCTCCGGGAATCGCTCCCGTAGCAGCCTGGCAGCTCGAAGAAGTGCATGTAAGAAGATTTTCACAGCCTTATCTGTGGAAATGCCAATCTGCAGGGAGCAGGGAGTGCGGGGCGGGGGATAGCGAGGCACTGGGACGGGCTGAGCCCTAGAAAGTGGTGCCAACCCCCAGAGCGGCACGGCAGGGCAAGGCGGAGACCTCCCGGCACCCAGGAGCTGCCGGAATTCGTCGGTAATTAATCATTAAGCCTGTCTCCCGCGAGGATCTGGGCTGGATTCAGGCTCTAGGGCCAGGCTGCTGCATGCAGGCCTCATTAATGCCGGGGCAGATCCGGAGCAGTGCAGGGGAGCAGAACCAGGCCGGTTTCCCTCTGACCTGCACGCCTAGGACCGAGTTAATAAATAACAGCTCCGCACTGGGGAGCCAGGACTGGGAGCAGGGCGCTGCCCCAGAACTAGGGCACCCTCCCTGAGGCGTTCCCCAAAGACGGGCTTCATGCCTGGGGAACAAGCTGGGCCCTTGCTCCATGGATATTACAGGGGTGCATTCACCTGGGGAAGGGGGCTGTTATAGGCCTCCCCTGTTTGGGGCGGGGGGCCCATCAGTGGGTTAGATGCTGACACTGTATATTACAGGGGTTTTCTGGGTTGTGGGCATGGGGGTTATTGGGGTTCTCCCATTAATAGATATAAGAGAGGTCTCTGGGTTGGGGGCATGGGGGTTATGTATCTAATGCAGCACCCTAAGGACCCCGCAGGGCAGTGGGTGCTTTGGGCACGAGCACACATCAGGTGCTGGCCCCTGTACAAACTGGGAGAGCTGATCTTTCCCTTGGCATCTCAGCTCCTCAGGGTGTTTGTGGGCTCTGTGTGTGTGTACACGTGTGTTGCTGGCTTGGTGCGTGTGTGTATATATATGTGTGTGTTGCTGGCTGTGTGTACACGTGTGTGTGTTGCTGGCTCTGTGTGTGTTGCTGAGTGTACACGTGTGTGTGTTGCTGGCTGGCTGTGTGTTGCGGTGTGTACCCGTGTTGTGTTGCTGGCTGTGTGTTGCTGTGTGTACACGTGTGTGTGTTGAAGGCTGTGTGTGTGTACAAGTGTGTGTGTACATGTGAGTGCTGCGGGCTGTGTGTGTGTTGCTGCATGCACATGTGTGTGTGTTGCTGTGTGTTTGTTGCTGGCTGGTTGTGTGTTGCTGTGTGCACATGTGTGTGTGTTGCTGGCTGTGTGTGTACAAGTGTGTGTGTAGACGTGAGTGCTGTGGGCTGTGTGTGTGTTGCTGCGTGCACATGTTTGTGTGTTGCTGTGTGTGTGTTGCTGGCTGGTTGTGTGTTGCTGCATGCACACGTGTGTGTGTTGTGGGCTGTGTGTGTGTTGCTGGCTGGTTGTGTGTTGCTGTGTGTACACGTGTGTGTGTTGCAGGCTGTGTGTGTGTTGCTGCATGCACATGTGTGTGTGTTGCTGTGTGTTTGTTGCTGGCTGGTTGTGTGTTGCTGTGTGCACATGTGTGTGTGTTGCTGGCTGTGTGTGTACAAGTGTGTGTGTACATGTGAGTGCTGTGGGCTGTGTGTTGCTGCGTGCACACGTGTGTGTGTTGTGGGCTGTGTGTGTGTTGCTGGCTGGTTGTGTGTTGCTGTGTGTACACGTGTGTGTGTTGCGGGCTGTGTGTGTGTACAAGTGTGTGTGTACACATGAGTGCTGTGGGCTGTGTGTGTGTTGCTGCGTGCACACGTGTGTGTGTTGCAGGCTGTGTGTGTGTACAAGTGTGTGTGTACACGTGAGCGCTGCGGGCTGTGTGTGTGTTGCTGTGTGCACACGTGTGTGTGTTGCGGGCTGTGTGTGTGTTGCAGGCTGGTTGTGTGTTGCTGCGTGCACACGCGTGTGTGTTGCAGCCTCCGTGTGTGTGCGCGCGCCTCCCCCCAGGGAAATATTCCGCGGCCCCCGCATCCCACCGCGGCGGGGGCGGGGGGAGGCAAAAGGGCCCCTGCGCCTTTAAGGCCGCCTGGCTGGCGAGCCCTGCGCGGAGCGCACCGAGCGCCGGGAGCGGAGCGGGGCGAGCGGCTGGATCCGGGCTGCAGGGCGTTTACCCCGGACAGCGACGGCAGGGCCCGGCCGGCCCAGCCCACAGCGCCATGGAGCGCGGCTCGGCCAGCGAGTAGCCGGGGCCGGGGCCGGGGCCGGGCCGGGATCAGCCCGCGGGGCCGGGGCGCTGCCTGGCTCCCCGGGGCAGCGGGATCGGCGGGCGCAGGACGGGCGGTGAGCGGCGGGGTTCGTGCCTGGCCCCGGGGGGCTGCAGCCTGGGGCGGGGGCTCCGGGCCGGGCTGGGCGAGGGGCTGCCCGGGGCGGGGACCCGCAGGGCAGAGGCGCAGGCCGCGCTGTCTGGAGAGGGGGGCGCAGGCGGGGCCCTGGCCGCAGGAGCCGGGCGAGCCCGGGGCGGGGAGGGGGCCCCGCGGGCGGGGCCGGGCGGTGCAGCCCGGCGGGGGACACCTGCAGAGCGGGGTGGGCAGGAGCGGCTCTCCCGGGGCCGCGGGGGCCAGGGGTGTCCGCGCCCCCGGGGAAGCTCGCAGGAGCCCCGCCGCCGGGCCCCGGGGTTAATCGCGGGGGGCAAACGGGCCGCTCTCCCCAGGGCTGGCCACGGGGCCTGTGGAGCGGAGCCCGGCTGGGCCAGCCCGTTTGCGTGTCGGGGTTGGGGTGACGGGGGGGGTCATAGCTGCCTGTGTAAGACAAATAGCGGGTCTGTCCCCATAATCTCCGCACACCCTAGCGCCCCCGCCCCCCCCCCCCCCAGCAGCGCTGGTTTAAGTTTTGCCCTTCATCTCTGGGTCACGCTGTGGTGCCGTCAGTGGTCCTGAGCCAAGCAGGTGCAGCTGGGGACCCTACTTGGCCGGGTGACCCCTGGGGAGCCCGGTGGCCCCGCAGGCGCCTCAGTGGGAGGCGCAGACCCCCATGCTGCAAGGCCCTGCGCTGAGAAAGGTGGGGGCTGAGGCATAGAACCGGGATCCTGACCTGCCTGGGAAGGGCCACCGGAGGACCCCATGCCTGGGAGTCGGGGTTCTAATCCCGGTGTCCTGGCCAGGTTCAGCTTTCCTAAAATCCCCCTGTGGGTTGTCACTCCCTTCCTGTTCTGAGGTGTTGTATGGCTGTTAATCAGCTGCCACCTCTCATCCCAGAGGTGGCTGCATCTTGGTGCTGGGTGAAGGACCTCTGCAAGATGCTCTGAGGTCTCTGGCCGGAAGGGGGTGTCGGGGGCCGGGAGCTGTTCCCCGGGGAGGGTTGTGCCTTGTCCCCGCAGGAACGGGGAGTGATGTCATGGCGCTGTTGCTGGCTCCCGGGATGTAGATAAGGGCCTTGTAGGAGGAGACGGAATAACTCTCTGAAGAGGCTGGAGCTAAACGGGTGCGCGGGCTTGGCCGCCATTCAAGACAAATAGAGTTTGAAAGCAGAAGATTATTCGAGTTTTGCTGCATATTGAATTACCCAGGCTAGGCTGGGGGAGGGGCCCTGGGGCCGCAATAAAGGGCTCTGGTGGGTGGCCCTGTCACATGCAGGGCAAGTCCCTAACAGCCCTGGGGATCGTGAGCCCGAGAAGTCCAGGGCTGGGACAGCAGGGGGCTGCGGGTCGGGACTGAGAGGCACTGGTGGGGCTGGGAGTGGGGAGCCCGGGGCTGGGGTGCATGGTCAGTTTAAAACACTGGGGCAGCTCTGACATGATCAGACTCGGAGCAGGATCCTCTGCGGGGCTGGAGCCAGGCTCGTGGCCGCCAGGTCCCCTCACGCCACCTGTTCTCTCCCCCAGGGTGGAGTGCTGGAGTGGGAGGGGCTCTTGCTCCGTTTGAAGGATTCCAGGGAGTTACCCACAGGGACCCCTTGCCCCAAGCTGAGATGCAGCCACCCCTGGGCTGGGGCACAGGGGCTGTTTAACAGCTGCACAGGAGTTCAGAGTGGAGTGTGAACAGAGATCCTGCGTGTGACTGAGGCTGCTGCGGGGTGTGTGTGTGTGTGTGTGTGTGTGTGTGGCATCCCCTTGGTTGCCTTGGGACCCCCCTGGTGCTGAGCTGTGGGGATCTCTGCGCTGTGTCCCAGCCCTGGGCTGGGTGTCTGGCCAGGAGCTGGACAGTGGGGGATAGGAGGCCTGGGCGATGGTGGGGCCGTGTCTGTCTGTCTCTGCTGGTGGCTCCAGGGGGTGAGGTTGGCACAGGGGGAGGGGCTGGGGTGGCCCCTTTGTCGATGGCTGGGATATTGAGCTTACCTCTGCTTTCAGGTGCCTGTCCCAGCCTGCCCCTTGCCCGCCCCGTGCCCAGCTGGACGTGAGGTGGAGCCAGGTCGCTGGGCTGGGGCACTGCCCTCCTGCCGACTTGTTGGGTTAAATGCCGGCTCGTCCCATGCCAGCTCGGTGCTCCTGGCACAGAGCAGCCACCCAGGTGAGTTTTCCTGGGAGATTAAATTTGGGGGATCCTGCCCCCAGACTGTGGGTTGGAATTTGGGAGTGGGAGGAAGCAGGGCATGTACAGACCCCCTCTGTGCCAGCCCAGGGTCTTCCTGGGAGGGGGGGGGGTCTCACTGCACCCCCCACAGGCAGCTAATCTTCCTTGTGGATCCTTGGGCTGGAGTCTCCTAGCAACACCCTCCCCCCGAAGACTCCTGCTTGTTCCCCCCCGACCCCTGGGTGCCCACCTGCCATATGCTCAGTGCTGGCATCTCCTGTGCCCCCTCAGTACCGATGCCCCCCACCCCTGCCTCCTGACCCTTCATCGTCCCTGGGCACCGGTGCCCCCGGGTGTCCCTTTGACACTGATGTCCTCCCCATGCCCGTCCCCCCGGGTGCTAATGCCCCCCTCTCCTTGGTGCCCACAGCATGTCGTGGTTTAGCGGCATTCTGGTGCCCAAGGTGGACGAGCGGAAGACGGCATGGGGGGAGCGCAACGGGAAGGGGCAGCGCCCGCGCTCTTCGCTCTGCAGCCCGCGCTACATGAGCTGCCTGCAGGACCCCGAGCTGGAGCGGGGCGCCCATCCGCGGGCTGGCCTGGGCCTGACCTGCTCCTGGCAGGAGGACCACTACAGCAAGAAGGGCCTGGCTGGGGGCGCCGGCGACCTGGGGCTGAAGTCGGTGGACCTGGGCTTTGAGGACGGCGAGGCCAAGGGGCCGAAGGCGGCGGAGGGGGGGGCCAGGCCGGGGGAGCGGCTGTCGGCGGGCGAGTGCTGGCAGCGCCTCCTGCAGGTTTTCCGCTCCAAGCGCTTCCAGTCGGCCAAGCTGGAGCGTCTCTACCAGCGGTACTTCTTCCAGATGAACCAGAGCAGCCTGACGGTGCTGATGGGGGTGCTGGTGCTGGTGTGCGGCGTGATGCTGCTCTTCCACTGCGCCCCCGGCGCCCCCCGGGTGCCCTACGCCGCTGCGCTGGCCGTGGCCACCGCCCTCTTCCTGGCCCTCATGGTGCTGTGCAGCCGTAGCGCCTTCCCCCAGGACTCCATGTGGGTGGTGAGCTACCTGGTGCTGGCCGCGCTGGGCGGGGTGCAGGCCCTGGGCACCCTCATGGCCGCGCCCCGCAGCGCCTCCGAGGGCGTCTGGTGGAGCGTCTTCTTCATCTACATCACCTACACCCTGCTGCCCGTCCGCATGCGGGCCGCCGTGGGGGCGGGCGCCCTGCTCTCTGCCCTGCACCTGCTCATCACCTGGCACCTCAACGCCAGCGACCCCTTCCTCTGGAAGCAGGTATGGGGGCGGGGCCTGGCTTTGGGGGCGGGGCCTCCTTTAGGGGCGGGGGGGATGTTGCACTGCTGGGGAGATGGGGGTTCAAGGAGGGAATATGTGGGGTTGGGGGCAACTGCCCCCCACGTGTGGGCTGAGGGTGTGCCCAGCAGTGGTGGCTCCCCCCGGCAGTGGGTTTGTGTGTGTGGTGGGGGGAGCGTCCCGACACCCGTGGGCCTGAGCCAGTCCCGCTACCGGGTCACCTGGGTACAGGACAATGGGGAGCTGCGCGTGGGGCTGGGTGTGGAGGGGGATGTTTGTCTTGGGGGGAATGATTAACCCAGAAGGACCCTGCTTCCCGCCTTCCTCTCTGTGCCTGGGCTCTGGGGGGGCCGGCAGGGCCCAGTGCTGGCTTCTTTCCCCAGTGGCGCTGGTGTGAGTCCAGCCCCACTCCCGTCTGACTGGGGGCCCAGTGCCCTTCCCCGCATCCCCCCAACCCATCCTGGGCAGGCTTGCCAGAGATGCCAAGGAGTGAATGGGCCACAGGGGCTGCCCCCCCTGTCTCCCCACGAGGCCCCTGTGGGGCTGGGTTGAGGCTTGTGGGGGTCGAGGGGAGCTCTCCTTGCTGCCAGGCCCTCTGTGCATGGACCCCCCCCCCCGCCCCGGGTGGGGAGGGCGAGGGGAACTGTGGGAGTCAGGGCCTGGCACTAGCAGCCAGCGGCAAATCCGAGGGGGGTGTGTGTGGGGGGGTGAGTTCTGCAGTGCCCCCAGCCTTAGGGGTGGACCCCTGCTCTCTTGGGGGGGATGCTGCTCCCACGCTCCCATTAGGCAGGTGGTTTCCATGGCAATACACGTGGGGGGGGACAGCTTCTGATTAGAACCGTATGTTTCTACAGAGTGATGCAGCCCCCCCCACCAGGGGTGAGGGGAGGGACTGTGTGGGGGGGCAAGTAAATATGGGGCCTGGAGGGGGCCAGTGGCCAGAGCTGAGGACAAGCAGCCAGGAGCTCTCCTCCCCCAGCCCCTCTGGGCCCTTGGACCCCCAGGGCCCTGTTCCATTGCCCCATTAGCACCCCCTTGGGAAGGATGGGACCCTCAGTGTGACCTGCATGCCCCCCCACCCCAGGGCTCCTGGAATGGGCATGTCCCCCTGCCCCCCATGCTCCACTTAGACCCCATCTCCCTACACGCTGTGTCACCTTCTCAGTGGGCGGCAGAGCTCAGGAGTGGGGGGCCGCGTCTATCCTCTGTGCGGGGGAGCTGGGGTGCAGGGGGCGGTGGGCTGGGGGGCTGTATGTCTTCCCATGGCTGCCCTGTCCCCAACCATAGGAGAGTTTAATCAGTCTAATCACTGATGAACGTGCCCCTTCCCCTTGGTTGTTTTCCCCAGGGAAGTTTCTCCCCCCAGCAAACCTCCCCAGGGGTGCTGGGGATGGGGAATCTGTCTGGGGGTTCGGTGTGGTCCCTGAGGCTGCCCTGCCCATCTGAATGGGTGGATTGTCCTCGCTCTGCTGCTCACATCATGTGGTGGGGAGTTTCACGGGCCGTAGCATTTGTGAAAATCTTTTACGTGTAAATTTTAATTCTATATTAGAGTTTAATTTCATGCAGGCAAACCCTTCCTCCTGCCCCATTTCACCCCCTCCCCGATTTAAGCGCTAACTCCTGTCCCCCTTTGCCACCCCTGAGCACCGCCTCCTGCTGCCCCCTTCCCCTGGGGCGGGGTGTGCATAGGACCATCCCTTGTGTCTCCTCTCCAGGGGTGGGGGGAGGGACACAAAGCCTTCTATTGTGGGCCGGGGGTTTTCTCGGGAGGGCTCGGGGTGCACACTGGACAAAGCCCTCTATTGTGGGGGCTGGGAGGAGACTGTCTGTGGGAGGATGGGAGTGGGGCATGAGGCCCCGAGGGCAGAGGGGACAGGATGTTGGGGTGAGGGTGAGTTTCAATCCCGAGGGGGGGAGGGGTGTGACCCTGGCCCCACCCGGAGCCAAAGGCCTCCCCTGCCCCCCAGGAGGGACCACAGAGCCCAGAACACAACTAACGGGGGGACAATGCATGATAAACATGGGTGGGGGGGGGGAACAGCCCCAGGCAGTGCCCCCTGCTCCGCGAAGGAGGGTCAAGGGTGGCAGATGCTGCCTGGGGGAACTCTGCTCGAGTGTCCCCCTCTGGCCTGGTGGTGGCTGGCCGGGGGCAGGCTGACGAGGGTCCCGTGGCTGTGGATGGGGTGTGGATAGACGAGGAGATGTGGGGAGCCTGGGGTGCACTCTGGGATGCCTGGCGGCAGGGTCTCCCTCTCGCTGAGTGCCTGGCCTATGGGAGAGATGCCAGCCGGTGTCCCCAGGCTGGGGGCCCTGGGGTGGGACACCGGGGAAGGGTGGGGTGGGGTGGGGTGGAGCATGCCTGTGTGTACCTCTGAAGGTGGCTGGGAGCCAGGCAGCTCTCGGGACAGGGTCCCCATCAGAAGCTCTAGAGGGCTGGGCCAGAGGGGCACAGGACCCACTTGTGGTACGTGAGAGAGGCTGGGGAGGGGGCTGCGGACCCCTGTCCTGGACCCACTGCGGGCATGGGACTCGAAGCCCCTTTTGTCTGGGCATTGGGGTGGGGGTTGCTTTCACTGGATGCCAGGGTCCTGTTGCACCATCCGCCCAGACAGTTCAACCTTTCTTCATTTTTGGACCCCTAAAGGATTTTGAAGGGAGGTACGGACCCCTTGGGAAATCGTAGATACGGTCTGTGGCCCCCCAGTCTCCCCAGGAGGGGCAGGTGCCGCTGACCCCACCGGAAGGGGAGTAGAGCTCGGAGCACAGGGGGGCCTGGGGACGGTCAGGGCGTTGTGGTGCCCTGGAGCTGCTCCTTCCCCCCCCCCCCCCCCGCCAGGTTCTCTTGTTGCCTGTACTTAGAGGATCCCACGGCCCCTGGACTCTGTGCGGTCGCAGAGGGGAGTGAGGGAGCTCCTCTCACATCTCCTCCCTGGGGGCTTTCTACCAGTCTAGGTCTGAACCAGCCACTCCTGTGATGCGGCCAGGGCTGGGGTGGGACGTGGCAGCTGCAGCTGGGGTGTGTGAGAGAGGAAGGAGGGCCCTGAATTGGCTGAGGGGCGGGGGTGGCTTTAACGTGCCCCCTTCGTGCAGGGCACTGTGGTAAATAGGAACTCCCCTTGGAAGGAATGATGGGCAGTGGGTGGGTAAGGGGTCCTGGGGGCAGTGTGCCAGCAGGGTGAGCGTGCGAGGGACACAGAGCACTGGGGAGGGGTAAGTGTGCATGGCTCTCGGAGGGGGTCACACTGCAAGGGGTGCAGCGTTGGGGAGGTCCGGGGGGATGGTTCTCCTCACCTGCCCCCCGCCTGTGGGGGGTGGCACCACGGAGCCCCCAGGGACAACCATTCTCTGAAAACCCACCTGACAGGGCCGGTCCTGTAGTGTGTTGCGGGGAGTTGGGGGCGGGGTGCCCAGGGGAGCCAACGTCCCAGGGCCACGGGTGTGGGTCGGGAGGTGTTTTCACTGGCTGGCTCTTGAGAGTCCCCCTGGGGGGGCAGTTATTTTCGTCTGCTCTGCAGGGAGCTGCGTTCCCAGGCCCTGTTGACCAGCTGCCCGGTAGCCCTGGGGGCTGGGCTCCCCCCTCGCTCTGGGAACCTGGCACACTTTCCACGCTGCAAAGTGAACCAGTGATTTGAGTGGAGGGCAGGGCCGTGCCCCGTGCAGCCACCGCGGGGGGTAGTTTGAGTGCCCGGCAGCGGGTTCTGTGGATGTGTGTGTCGGGGGGCGGGGGGAGCCCCGCGGGATACAAATTCCAATGTAGCAGGCAATGCCTCAATCCTTTTACTCCAGTAAAAATCCCATTTGGGGCTGGGTCAGACCCTCTCCACAACCCCCCCCCCCCTCGCTCCAGGATGGGGCCCAAACCCCAGAGTCTAGAAAGGTTCATGGGGAGGGGGGTGAAAGTTACATTTCCCGCCCCCCCCCCCACATTGCCCTGCATGGAGCCAATCAACGGGTTCGAAAGCAAAGTGCAGCTGGTAGGGACTCGGCACTGGGGGCCGGTGGGGGGAGCTGGAGTCCTGCCGCTCTGAGCCGGGGCTGTCCGGGTGTGAGGTGGGGGGTGGTATGTGGTCTAGACCCATCAGGCCCTGGGCTGAGGGTGGCCCCTTCCCCCCGGTCCGTGGCCAGGCTGGGCTGGGGCTGGCGCACAAGTTGCTGTGTTCATCTGGACGGGATGCGATAGCGCTGACCCCGCACCGCCCGGCTATAAATAGACCTGGCTGGGGGCCCTGGGGGGGAGGGGTCTGGGAGAACCATGGCAAATGTGCAGCTCCTGCTAAATCCATCTCCGCTCCCCCCCGGTCCCCCCCCGCAGCTTCCTCCCGCTTCCGAAGCAGCCAGCAAGCCCTTGCTGAGAGCTCCCTGCCCCCAATGGCCCGTCCCTGCTGGGAAGAGTGGGGGGCTCGGGCCAGGCGACAGGACAGGGGTGTCTGCAGGGCAGAGAAGGGCGGGGGGTGGGGGTACTGAGATCCCACCACTGTCCCCAGCCCCGTGGGTCCTGGGGATGTGCCCGCTCCGACCGGCCGGCACCCAGCAGCCCCGTGGGGATTGTGGGGTACAGTCAGCCAACCCCCAGCTCTGCCTCCCACAGTGCGTGGAGCTCTGCTGGATTGGGCTGTGCCCCGCCTTGGAGCGGGGGCAGAGAGATGTGGCAAGTTGGAGGGGCGAGCGCCTGTTGCGGGGGGTGGGAAAGGGCAGCAGAGACCGGGCCTCTAGTACAGGGCACTGCTGCAAGGAAGCTCGCAGCGAAGGGAAGGTGGGAGGCACTCACCCTGGTGCTCAGAGTATGCGGTTGTAAGGGAGCCCCTGCCCCCCTCTCGCTTCGTTAAGGGGGGGCTGAGCCCCACTGCTCCAGCCCCAGATCTCTGGTGGTCACCGCTGAACCTGCCCCCTCTCCCTGCCAGCCCGCACCCCCCCCCCCCGAGGTGATGGGTGGGTTGGGGGCGCTGTGTCCTGTTCGGGGGGGCCATGTGTTTGCAGGGAGGTGGGGTGGGGAGTGGGGGCTGTCTGGGCTGCGGGGTTGGGACTGACCCCCTCTTGACCCCAGCTCAGCGCCAACATCCTGATCTTCCTCTGCACCAACATCATCGGGATCTGCACCCACTACCCGGCCGAGGTGTCCCAGCGCCAGGCCTTCCAGGAGACCCGCGGCTACATCCAGGCCCGGCTGCACCTGCAGCGGGAGAACCGGCAGCAGGTGGGTGGGGGGGGGTCAGGGCAGCAGCCCCGCCCCCGCACTGTGCTGGGGGGCTCGTTGACCGGGGCCGATGGGGGTTCGGCTGGGAGTTGAGGCTTATAAATGGGTCACGAGGTCTGGGGTGCTCTCGCGGGGGTGCCGTACGGCAGGCACGGGCGGGCGTTGTCCCACTCGGCGCGGCGCTGGGCCCAGTCGCTGCGGGGGGTCAGCGCGAGGCAGGCCGGAGCAGAGCAGCAGGAACGAGCCGAGGGTTCGAACCCCGGCCTGGGAGGAACGGTTCACGCTGGGCCCCGGGAGTCTGGGGCGAGGGAGAGCCGGGGGGGACCTGCGAACTCTGCAGATGCGTTGGGGCTGACGGGCATTGATTGTTCTCTGCGGCCACTGAAGGGGTCTGTGGTTTGGGGGTGGGGTGACAGGTTCACTTGTGGGTGTCAGTGACGGTGTGATTTAGGAGGTTTGGGGGTGCCAGTGACGGATGTGGTTTGGGGGGGCACAGAGGGTCTAGTTTGGGAGTGTTAGTGATGGGGGTGTGGTTTGGGGGTGTCAGTGATGGGGCTGGTTTGGGGGTACAGCCCCTGGTTTGGAGGGCACAGAGGTTTGGTTTGGGGGTCTTGGTGATAGGGCTGGTTTAGGGGCATAGAGGGGTCTGCTTTGGGGTTGACAGGGCTGGTTTGGGGGGTACGAAGGGATCAGGTTTGAGGGGCACAGAGGTCTGATTTGGGGGTGTGGTTTGGGGGGCACGGGGGAGCGTGGGGTTTGGAGGCGTCGGAGGTGGGGGTGTGGTTTGGGGGGCGTGGGGTTTGGGGGTTTGGGGGTGTCGGTGGCAGGGGTGGGGTTTTGGGAGCACGGGGGGTTTTGGGGTTTGGGGGTGGCGGGCGTGGGGTTTTGGGGGCACGGGGGGTTTGGGGTTTGGGGGCGTTGGTGGCGGGCGTGGGGTTTTGGGGGTACGGGGGGCGTGGGGTTTGGGGTGCACGGGGGGTTTGGGGGTGTCAGTGACGGGTGTGTGGTTTGGGGGGCACGGGGGGGTTTGGGGTTTTGGGGGCGGCGGGGGTGGGGTTTTGGGGGCGGCGGGGGTGGGGTTTGGGGGGCACGGAGGGCGTGGGGTTTTGGGGCGGCGGGGGTGGGGTTTTGGGGGCACGGAGGGGGCGTGGGGTTTGGGGGCGTCGGTGGCGGGGGTGGGGTTTTGGGGGCACGGGGGGGGCGTGGGGTTTGGGGGTGGCGGGGGTGGGGTTTTGGGGGCACGGGGGGGGTGTGGGGTTTGGGGGTGTCGGTGGCGGGGGTGGGGTTTGGGGGGTTTTGGGGGTGGTGGGCGTGGGGTTTTGGGGACGCGGGGGGCGTGGGGTTTGGGGGTGTCGGTGATGGGTGTGGGGTTTGGGGGGCACGGGGGGTTTGGGGTTTTGGGGGCGGTGGGGGTTTGGGGGTGTCGGTGACGGGCGTGTGGTTTGGGGGGCACGGGGAGGTTTGGGGTTTTGGGGGTGGCGGGGGTGGGGTTTGGGGGCACGGGGGGCATGGGGGTTTGGGGGTGTCGGTGACGGGCATGTGGTTTGGGGGGCAAGGGGGGGGGTTGGGGTTTTGGGGGCGTGGGGTTTGGGGGTGGGGTTTGGGGGGCGTGGGGGTTTGGGGGTGTCGGTGACGGGCGTGTGGTTTGGGTGCAGGAGCGCCTCCTGCTGTCGGTGACGGGCTTGTGGTTTGGGGGGCACGGGGGGGGTTGGGGTTTTGGGGGCGGCGGGGGTGGGGTTTTGGGGGCATGGGGGGCGTGGGGTTTGGGGTGTCGGTGACGGGCGTGTGGTTTGGGGGGCACGGGGGTTTGGGGTGTTGGTGACGGGCGTGGGGTTTTGGGGGCACGGGGGGGCGTGGGGTTTGGGGGCGTAGTTGGCAGGGGTTTGGGGTTTTGGGGGCGGCGGGGGGCGTGGGGTTTGGGGTTTGGGGGCGGCGGGGGTGGGGTTTTGGGGGCGTGGGGGTTTGGGGTGTCGGTGACGGGCGTGGGGTTTTGGGGGCACGGGGGGGCGTGGGGTTTGGGGGGCACGGGGGTTTGGGGTGGGGTTTTGGGGGCACGGGGGGCGTGGGGTTTGGGGCGTCGGTGACGGGAGTTTGGTTTGGGGGGCATGGGGGGGTTTGGGGTTTTGGGGGCGTAGGGTTTGGGGGGCACGGGGGGGTTTGGGGTTTTGGGGGTGGCGGGGGTGGGGTGGGGTTTGGGGGCGTTGGTGGCAGGGGTGGGGTTTTGGGGGCGGCGGGGGGCGTGGGGTTTTGGGGGCACGGGGGGCGTGGGGTTTGGGGGGGCGGTGACGGGCGTGGGGTTTGGGGGCACGGGGGGCGTGGGGTTTGGGGCATCGGTGACGGGCGTGTGGTTTGGGGGCATGGGGGGCGTGGGGTTTGGGGCGTCGGTGACGGGCGTGTGGTTTGGGGGCACGGGGGGCGTGGGGTTTGGGGGCACGGGGGGCGTGGGGTTTGGGGCGTCGGTGACGGGCGTGGGGTTTGGGGCGTCGGTGATGGGCGTGGGGTTTGGGGGCACGGGGGGCGTGTAGTTTGGGGGCACGGGGGGCGTGGGGTTTGGGGCGTCGGTGACGGGCGTGTGGTTTGGGGGCACGGGGGAGCGTGGGGGTTTGGGGCGTCGGTGACGGGCGTGGGGTTTGGGGGCACGGGGGGCGTGGGGTTTGGGGCGTCGGTGACGGGCGTGTGGTTTGGGGGAGCGTGGGGTTTGGGGCGTCGGTGACGGGCGTGGGGTTTGGGGCGTCGGTGACGGGCGTGGGGTTTGGGGGCACGGGGGGCGTGGGGTTTGGGGCGTCAGTGACGGGCGTGGGGTTTGGGGGCACGGGGGAGCGTGGGGTTTGGGGCGTCGGTGACGGGCGTGGGGTTTGGGGGCACGGGGGGCGTGGGGTTTGGGGTGTAGGTGACGGGCGTGGGGTTTGGGGGCACGGGGGGCGTGGGGTTCGGGGCGTAGGTGACGGGCGTGGGGTTTGGGGGCACGGGGGGCGTGGGGTTCGGGGCGTAGGTGACGGGCGTGGGGTTTGGGGGCACGGGGGGCGTGGGGTTTGGGGGCACGGGGGGCGTGGGGTTTGGGGCGTCGGTGACGGGCGTGGGGTTTGGGGGCACGGGGGGCGTGGGGTTTGGGGCGTCGGTGACGGGCGTGGGGTTTGGGGGCACGGGGGAGCGTGGGGTTTGGGGCGTCGGTGACGGGCGTGGGGTTTGGGGGCACGGGGGAGCGTGGGGTTTGGGGCGTCGGTGACGGGCGTGTGGTTTGGGGGCACGGGGGAGCGTGGGGTTTGGGGCGTAGGTGACGGGCGTGTGGTTTGGGGGCACGGGGGAGCGTGGGGTTTGGGGCGTAGGTGACGGGCGTGGGGTTTGGGGGCACGGGGGGCGTGGGGTTTGGGGCGTCGGTGACGGGCGTGTGGTTTGGGGGCACGGGGGAGCGTGGGGTTTGGGGCGTCGGTGACGGGCGTGGTGTTTGGGGGCACGGGGGGCGTGGGGTTTTGGGGCGTCAGTGACGGGCGTGGGGTTTGGGGGCACGGGGGGCGTGTGGTTTGGGGGCACGGGGGAGCGTGGGGTTTGGGGCGTCGGTGACGGGCGTGTGGTTTGGGGGCACGGGGGGCGTGTGGTTTGGGGGCGCGGGGTTTGGGGCGTCGGTGACGGGCGTGTGGTTTGGGGGCACGGGGGGCGTGGGGTTTGGGGCGTCGGTGACGGGCGTGTGGTTTGGGGGAGCGTGGGGTTTGGGGCGTCGGTGACGGGCGTGGGGTTTGGGGCGTCGGTGACGGGCGTGGGGTTTGGGGCGTCGGTGACGGGCGTGGGGTTTGGGGGCACGGGGGGCGTGGGGTTTGGGGCGTCAGTGACGGGCGTGGGGTTTGGGGGCACGGGGGGCGTGTGGTTTGGGGGCACGGGGGAGCGTGGGGTTTGGGGCGTCGGTGACGGGCGTGTGGTTTGGGGGCACGGGGGGCGTGTGGTTTGGGGGCGCGGGGTTTGGGGCGTCGGTGACGGGCGTGGGGTTTGGGGGCACGGGGGCGCGGGGTTTGGGGCGTCGGTGACGGGCGTGGGGTTTGGGGGCACGGGGGGTGTGGGGGTTTGGGGGCACGGGGGGCGTGGGGTTTGGGGCGTCGGTGACGGGCGTGGGGTTTGGGGGCACGGGGGGTGTGGGGGTTTGGGGGCACGGGGGGCGCGGGGTTTGGGGCGTCGGTGACGGGCGTGGGGTTTGGGGGCACGGGGGGCGCGGGGTTTGGGGCGTCGGTGACGGGCGCGGGGTTTGGGGGCACGGGGGGTGTGGGGGTTTGGGGGCACGGGGGGCGCGGGGTTTGGGGCGTCGGTGACGGGCGTGGGGTTTGGGGGCACGGGGGGCGTGTGGTTTGGGGGCACGGGGGAGCGTGGGGTTTGGGGCGTCGGTGACGGGCGTGTGGTTTGGGGGCACGGGGGCGTGTGGTTTGGGGGCGCGGGGTTTGGGGCGTCGGTGACGGGCGTGGGGTTTGGGGGCACGGGGGGCGTGGGGTTTGGGGCGTCGGTGACGGGCGTGTGGTTTGGGGGAGCGTGGGGTTTGGGGCGTCGGTGACGGGCGTGGGGTTTGGGGCGTCGGTGACGGGCGTGGGGTTTGGGGGCACGGGGGGCGTGGGGTTTGGGGCGTCAGTGACGGGCGTGGGGTTTGGGGGCACGGGGGGCGTGTGGTTTGGGGGCACGGGGGAGCGTGGGGTTTGGGGCGTCGGTGACGGGCGTGTGGTTTGGGGGCACGGGGGGCGTGTGGTTTGGGGGCGCGGGGTTTGGGGCGTCGGTGACGGGCGTGGGGTTTGGGGGCACGGGGGGCGCGGGGTTTGGGGCGTCGGTGACGGGTGTGGGGGTTTGGGGGCACGGGGGGTGTGGGGGTTTGGGGGCACGGGGGGCGTGGGGTTTGGGGCGTCGGTGACGGGCGTGGGGTTTGGGGGCACGGGGGGTGTGGGGGTTTGGGGGCACGGGGGGCGCGGGGTTTGGGGCGTCGGTGACGGGCGTGGGGTTTGGGGGCACGGGGGGCGCGGGGTTTGGGGCGTCGGTGACGGGCGCGGGGTTTGGGGGCACGGGGGGTGTGGGGGTTTGGGGGCACGGGGGGCGCGGGGTTTGGGGCGTCGGTGACGGGCGTGGGGTTTGGGGGCACGGGGGGCGTGTGGTTTGGGGGCACGGGGGAGCGTGGGGTTTGGGGCGTCGGTGACGGGCGTGTGGTTTGGGGGCACGGGGGCGTGTGGTTTGGGGGCGCGGGGTTTGGGGCGTCGGTGACGGGCGTGGGGTTTGGGGCACGGGGGGCGTGGGGTTTGGGGCGTCGGTGACGGGCGTGTGGTTTGGGGGAGCGTGGGGTTTGGGGCGTCGGTGACGGGCGTGGGGTTTGGGGCGTCGGTGACGGGCGTGGGGTTTGGGGGCACGGGGGGCGTGGGGTTTGGGGCGTCAGTGACGGGCGTGGGGTTTGGGGGCACGGGGGGCGTGTGGTTTGGGGGCACGGGGGAGCGTGGGGTTTGGGGCGTCGGTGACGGGCGTGTGGTTTGGGGGCACGGGGGGCGTGTGGTTTGGGGGCGCGGGGTTTGGGGCGTCGGTGACGGGCGTGGGGTTTGGGGGCACGGGGGGCGCGGGGTTTGGGGCGTCGGTGACGGGCGTGGGGTTTGGGGCACGGGGGGTGTGGGGGTTTGGGGGCACGGGGGGCGTGGGGTTTGGGGCGTCGGTGACGGGCGTGGGGTTTGGGGGCACGGGGGGGTGGGGGGTTTGGGGGCACGGGGGGCGTGGGGTTTGGGGCGTCGGTGACGGGCACGGGTTGGGGGCGCGGGGGTTTTGGGCGTCGGTGACGGGCGTGGGGTTTGGGGGGCACGGGGGGCGCGGGGTTTGGGGCGTCGGTGACGGGCGTGGGGTTTGGGGCACGGGGGGTGTGGGGGTTTGGGGGCATGGGGGGCGTGGGGTTTGGGGCGTCGGTGACGGGTGTGGGGTTTGGGGGCACGGGGGGTGTGGGGGTTTGGGGCACGGGGGCGTGGGTTTGGGGCGTCGGTGACGGGCACGGGGTTGGGGGCACGGGGGGGCGCGGGGTTTGGGGGCACGGGGGCGCGGGGTTTGGGGCGTCGGTGACGGGCGCGGGGTTTGGGGGCACGGGGGCGCGGGGGTTTGGGGGCACGGGGGGCGCGGGGTTTGGGGCGTCGGTGACGGGCGCGGGTTTGGGCGTCGGTGACGGGCGCGGGGTTTGGGGGCACGGGGGGCGCCGGGGTTTGGGGCGTCGGTGACGGGCGCGGGGTTTGGGGGCACGGGGGGCGTGGGGGTTTGGGGGCACGGGGGGCGCGGGGTTTGGGGGCACGGGGGCGTGGGGTTTTGGGGCGTCGGTGACGGGCACGGGGTTTGGGGGCACGGGGGGCGCGGGGTTTGGGGGCACGGGGGGCGCGGGGTTTGGGCGTCGGTGACGGGCGCGGGGGTTTGGGGCACGGGGGGCGCGGGGTTTGGGGGCACGGGGGGCGCGGGGTTTGGGGCGTCGGTGACGGGCGCGGGGTTTGGGGGCACGGGGGCGCGGGGTTTGGGGCGTCGGTGACGGGCGCGGGGTTTGGGGGCACGGGGGCGCGGGGTTTTGGGGCGTCGGTGACGGGCGCGGGGTTTGGGGGCACGGGGGGCGTGGGGGTTTGGGGGCACGGGGGCGCGGGGTTTGGGGCACGGGGGCGTGGGGGTTTGGGGCGTCGGTGACGGGCACGGGGTTTGGGGGCACGGGGGCGCGGGGTTTGGGGGCACGGGGGGCGCGGGGTTTGGGGCGTCGGTGACGGGCGTGTGGTTTGGGTGCAGGAGCGCCTCCTGCTGTCGGTGCTGCCGCAGCACGTTGCCATGGAGATGAAGGAGGACATCAACACCAAGAAGGAGGACATGATGTTCCACAGATCTACATCCAGAAGCACGACAACGTCAGGTGTGGGGGACCCCCCAGGCACGGGTGGGGGGGCCATGTCTGGGGGGGCTCCTCGGCACCTACGAGAATTGCTCTGGGTAACGGGGCCTGGCTGGGCCCCTGCAGGGGACCCGTTGGCGGCAGGGTTGGGGGGCTGTGGGGCGCTGGGGTGGGAGCGTGGGGCAGGCAGAGCTCCGCCTTGGGAGCAGCCCCTGGGCATGGCAGGGTGGGGACCTGGCCTTGAGGATGCTTGGCTGAGGCAGTGGGTATTGGGGGGCACAGGGAAGGGGGTCGGAGGTGCAGGCGCTTGGGACCCCGCTGGCTGAGGCCCGGGGGAGCGTCTGACCCGCTGGGGCCCTGTCTCCGCTCACTCTCCCTCCCCTGCAGCATCCTGTTTGCAGACATCGAGGGCTTCACCAGCCTGGCCTCCCAGTGCACGGCCCAGGAGCTGGTCATGACGCTCAACGAGCTGTTGCGCGCTTCGACAAGCTGGCCTCGGTGAGCGCTGGCATGTCTGGCCTGGCCGCGCCCAGGCCTCGTGGGGTGCTTCGTGTTCTGGGGGGCGGCAAGCCTGGTGGCCCAGGAGGGGGTGGGCCCTGGCTGGGGGCGGGTGGGGTCAGCAGAGAGCAGGGCAGAGGGCTGGCTGGGCGCAAGGTGGGGGGCCGACTGGGCGTGGCTGGTCGGGGACAGGCAGGAGCAGGGTGGGGGCTGGCTGGGGGCAGGGATGGGGGGGCAGGCAGGGGTAGGGCTGGCAGGGTGGTGGGCGGGGTCTGACCGTGTTCTGGCATCACTGGGCAGACCCCATGAGGTCCCCTCCCTTCTGAGCCCCCCCTGCCCCTCTCCCAGGAGAACCACTGTCTGCGGATCAAGATCCTCGGTGACTGCTACTACTGTGTGTCGGGGCTGCCGGAGGCCCGGGGGGACCACGCTCACTGCTGCGTGGAGATGGGGGTCGACATGATAGAAGCCATCTCGTGAGTTGGGGGTGGGGGGGAAGCCTTGGGCCCATCCGGAACAGCTGAGCGGCGTGCCACTCACATCGTCACGCCCATGTGCTTGTGCACTGCACGCAGCCCCCCGCCTCCCACGTGGCACGCACAGGCACCTGCGGTGCATGCTGGCTGTTGGTGCCGGGAACGCTTGCCATGCGTGCAACACGCACCATGCCCCCGTTGATGCGCACACACACGCGACACCCAAGCCGTGTGCCCCGGGTGCTCGCTCTCTGCTCACGCAAGCGCTCCCCCTTGTGCAGCAGGCCCAGGGCCGGCCCCTCCCCGCCTTGCTGCTCACAAGGGGCCTGACGATTCACATCGCCTGCCCCGGGCACGTCTGTGTCTCGCCGGCCTGGCACGGGCCTGACCGGCCATTGTTCTCTCCATCGCAAGCCGGCCGCACCCGCTCCCTCGGGCTTCGGGGTCCCCCTCCAGTGCCGCAGGGGTCGGGCGGGGCAGGTCTGACACTGCCTCTGCCCCCCCAGGCTGGTGCGCGAGGTGACGGGGGTGAACGTGAACATGCGGGTGGGCATTCACAGCGGGCGCGTGCACTGCGGGGTGCTGGGGCTGCGCAAGTGGCAGTTCGACGTCTGGTCCAACGACGTGACTTTGGCCAACCACATGGAAGCCGGAGGCAAAGCCGGGTGAGTGGGGGATGGGGGGCGGGTCAGGCTGGGGCAGCCCCTAGAAGGGACACCCCCCCCGGGGAACAGCCTGCTTAGCAGGGGGCACTCTCCCCGCAGTCAGTGGTGGCCCCTCTGTGGCGCCAGGGGGTGCTGTGCTGCAGGGGGCAGGCGGGGGGCTCAGTGGGATGCTGGGGGCAGGCGGGGGACTCAGTGGGGCGCTCTCCCCAGTGGGGCGCCTGGGGCTCAGTGGGATGCTGGGGGCAGGCGGGGGGCTCAGTGGAGCGCCTGGGGCTCAGTGGGATGCTGGGGGCAGGCGGGGGGCTCAGTGGAGCACCTGGGGCTCAGTGGGATGCTGGGGGCAGGCGGGGGACTCTGGGGGGGGCTGGCCCCAGTGCGGCGCTAGGGGACTGTGCTGCAGGGGTCTTGGTAGGGGGCACTCTCCTCGCAGGGTTTAGCAGCTGCTCTGTCCTGCCCCCGAGGATGGGGTCTCTGTCTCAGGGACTCTCACACCAGGGGTGCGGCAGGTTAGATGGGGAACCTGGAGGGGGCGGGACGACACATGACTCTCGGGCTCAGTGTCCTGCCCCCCCCCGCCGCCCCAGGCGCATCCACATTACATGGG